>NW_025548922.1:7500-12500 GCF_905237065.1 Salmo salar
AACATATATAGTCAAAGTGAGTCTGATAAAACAGACATTTAGTCAATTCATCATTAAACGCTTACTACAAGGCAGTGTTGCTGATGAAATAGTGCAAGAGCACACCCTCGTGGACAAAATGCTTACAGCACCTGGTATTCCCAGGCGGTCTCCCAGCCAAGTACTAACCACGCCCGACCCTGCTTAGCTTCCGAGATCAGACGAGATCGGGCGTACCCAGGCTGATATGGCCGTAAGCGAGAAACAATCTCTTGCTACAACATATATAGTCAAAGTGAGTCTGATAAAACAGACATTTAGTCAATTCATCATTAAATGCTTACTACAAGGCAGTGTTGCTGATGAAATAGTGCAAGAGCACACCCTCGTGGACAAAATGCTTACAGCACCTTGTATACCCAGGCGGTCTCCCATCCAAGTACTAACCAGGCCCGACCCTGCTTAGCTTCCGAGATCAGACGAGATCGGGCGTACCCAGGCTGATATGGCCGTAAGCGAGAAACAATCTCTTGCTACAACATATATAGTCAAAATGAGTCTGATAAACAGACATTGCATTTTCACCAATTAGATAAGCAGCTTGAACTTTGTGTCACTGAAAAAGTAGAAGAAATTATAAACACTGTTCCCATCACTTTTTAGCACAGGTAGTTGGATAAAATACAAACTTTATTTCCTTTCATCATTTGAACAGGGCAAAGGAGCATAAAGCACACACAAGCTGCATTCAGCAACAATATTCTTGTTTGTCTTATAAATACAAGGCAGATGCTAATTGAAAACACAAGGAAATTTGATCCTATTAAAAAGGCAGGAAGCTGCATTTAGTCAATTCATCATTAAATGCTTACTACAAGGCAGTGTTGCTGATGAAATAGTGCAAGAGCACACCTTCGTGGACAAAATGCTTACAGCACCTGGTATTCCGAGGCGGTCTCCCATCCAAGTACTAACCAGGCCCGACCCTGCTTAGCTTCCGAGATCAGACGAGATCGGGCATACCCAGGCTGATATGGCCGTAAGCGAGAAACGATCTCTTGCTACAACATATATAGTCAAAGTGAGTCTGATAAAACAGACATTTAGTAAATTCATCATTAAATGCTTAATACAAGGCAGTGTTGCTGATGAAATAGTGCAAGAGCACACCCTCGTGGACAAAATGCTTACAGCACCTGGTATTCCCAGGCGGTCTCCCATCCAAGTACTAACCAAGCCCGACCCTGCTTAGCTTCCGAGATCAGACGAGATCGGGCATACCCAGGCTGATATGGATGTAAGCGAGAAACAATCTCTTGCTACAACATATATAGTCAAAGTGAGTCTGATAAAACAGACATTTAGTCAATTCATCATTAAATGCTTACTACAAGGAAGTGTTGCTGATGAAATAGTGCAAGAGCACACCCTCGTGGACAAAATGCTTACAGCACCTGGTATTCCCAGGCGGTCTCCCATCCAAGTACTAACCAGGCCCGACCCTGCTTAGCTTCCGAGATCAGACGAACCCTGGCTGATATGGCCGTAAGCGAGAAACAATCTCTTGCTACAACATATATAGTCAAAGTGAGTCTGATAAAACAGACATTTAGTCAATTCATCATTAAATGCTTACTACAAGGCAGTGTTGCTGATGAAATAGTGCAAGAGCACACCCTCGTGGACAAAATTCTTACTGCACCTGGTATTCCCAGGCGGTCTCCCATCCAAGTACTAACCAGGCCCGACCCTGCTTAGCTTCTGAGATCAGACGAGATCGGGCGTACCCAGGCTGATATGGCCGTAAGCGGGAAACAATCTCTTGCTACAACATATATAGTCAAAGTGAGTCTGACAAAACAGACATTCAGTCAATTCATCATTAAATGCTTACTAGAAGGCAGTGTTGCTGATGAAATAGTGCAAGAGCACACCCTCGTGGACAAAATGCTTACAGCACCTGGTATACCCAGGCGGTCTCCCATACAAGTACTAACCAGGCCCGACCCTGCTTAGCTTCTGAGATCAGACGAGATCGGGCGTACCCAGGCTGATATGGCCGTAAGCGAGAAACAATCTCTTGCTACAACATATATAGTCAAAATGAGTCTGATAAACAGACATTGCATTTTCACCAATTAGATAAGCAGCTTGAACTTTGTGTCACTGAAAAAGTAGAAGAAATTATAAACACTGTTCCCATCACTTTTTACACAGGTAGTTGGATAAAATACAAACTTTATTTCCTTTCATCATTTGAACAGGGCAAAGGAGCATAAAGCACACACAAGCTGCATTCAGCAACAATATTCTTGTTTGTCTTATAAATACAAGGCAGATGCTAATTGAAAACACAAGGAAATTTGATCCTATTAAAAAGGCAGGAAGCTGCATTTAGTCAATTCATCATTAAATGCTTACTACAAGGTAGTGTTGCTGATGAAATAGTGCAAGAGCACACCCTCGTGGACAAAATGCTTACAGCACCTGGTATTCCCAGGCGGTCTCCCATCCAAGTACTAACCAGGCCCGACCCTGCTTAGCTTCCGAGATCAGATGAGATCGGGCGTACCCAGGCTGGTATGGCCGTAAGCGAGAAAAATTCTCTTGCTACAACATATATAGTCAAAGTGAGTGTGATAAACAGACATTGCATTTTCACCAATTAGATAAGCAGCTTGAACTTTGTGTCACTGAA
Organism: Salmo salar; assembly: GCF_905237065.1. Classification (NCBI taxonomy): domain Eukaryota; kingdom Metazoa; phylum Chordata; class Actinopteri; order Salmoniformes; family Salmonidae; genus Salmo; species Salmo salar. The sequence continues at coordinate 10,178 of NW_025548922.1, forward strand.
AAAGTAGAAGAAATTACAAACACTCTTCCCATCACTTTTTAGCACAGGTAGTTGGATAAAATACAAACTTTATTTCCTTTCATCATTTGAACAGGGCAAAGGAGCACAAAGCACACACAAGCTGCATTCAGCAACAATATTCTTGTTTGTCTTATAAATAAAAGGCAGATGCTAATTGAAAACACAAGGAAATTTGATCCTATTAAAAAGGCAGGAAGCTGCATTTAGTCAATTCATCATTAAATGCTTACTACAAGGCAGTGTTGCTGATGAAATAGTGCAAGAGCACACCCTCGTGGACAAAATGCTTACAGCACCTGGTATTCCCAGGCGGTCTCCCATCCAAGTACTAACCAGGCCCGACCCTGCTTAGCTTCCGAGATCAGACGAGATCGGGCGTACCCAGGCTGATATGGCCGTAAGCGAGAAATAATCTCTTGCTACAACATATATAGTCAAAGTGAGTCTGATAAAACAGACATTTAGTCAATTCATCATTAAATGCTTACTACAAGGCAGTGTTGCTGATGAAATAGTGCAAGAGCACACCCTCGTGGACAAAATGCTTACAGCACCTGGTATTCCCAGGCGGTCTCCCATCCAAGTACTAAAAAGGCCCGATCCTGCTTAGCTTCCAAGATCAGACGAGATCGGGCGTAGCCAGGCTGGTATGGCCGTAAGCGAGAAACAATCTCTTGCTACAACATATATAGTCAAAATGAGTCTGATAAACAGACATTGCATTTTCACCAATTAGATAAGCAGCTTGAACTTTGTGTCACTGAAAAAGTAGAAGAAATTATAAACACTGTTCCCATCACTTTTTAGCACAGGTAGTTGGATAAAATACAAACTTTATTTCCTTTCATCATTTGAACAGGGCAAAGGAGCATAAAGCACACACAAGCTGCATTCAGCAACAATATTCTTGTTTGTCTTATAAATACAAGGCAGATGCTAATTGAAAACACAAGGAAATTTGATCCTATTAAAAAGGCAGGAAGCTGCATTTAGTCAATTCATCATTAAATGCTTACTACAAGGCAGTGTTGCTGATGAAATAGTGCAAGAGCACACCCTCGTGGACAAAATGCTTACAGCACCTGGTATTCCCAGGCGGTCTCCCATCCAAGTACTAACCAGGCCCGACCCTGCTTAGCTTCCGAGATCAGACGAGATCGGGTGTACCCAGGCTGATATGGCCGTAGCGAGAAATAATCTCTTGCTACAACATATATAGTCAAAGTGAGTCTGATAAAACAGACATTTAGTCAATTCATCATTAAATGCTTACTACAAGGCAGTGTTGCTGATGAAATAGTGCAAGAGCACACCCTCGTGGACAAAATGCTTACAGCACCTGGTATTCCCAGGCGGTCTCCCATCCAAGTACTAACCAGGCCCGACCCTGCTTAGCTTCCAAGATAAGACGAGATCGGGCGTACCCAGGCTGATATGGCCGTAAGCGAGAAACAATCTCTTGCTACAACATATATAGTCAAAGTGAGTCTGAAAAAACAGACATTTAGTCAATTCATCATTAAATGCTTACTACAAGGCAGTGTTGCTGATGAAATAGTGCAAGAGCACACCCTCGTGGACAAAATGCTTACAGCACCTGGTATTCCCAGGCGGTCTCCCATCCAAGTACTAACCAGGCCCGACCCTGCTTAGCTTCCGAGATCAGACGAACCCTGGCTGATATGGCCGTAAGCGAGAAACAATCTCTTGCTCCAACATATATAGTCAAAGTGAGTCTGATAAAACAGACATTTAGTCAATTCATCATTAAATGCTTACTACAAGGCAGTGTTGCTGATGAAATAGTGCAAGAGCACACCCTCGTGGACAAAATGCTTACTGCACCTGGTATTCCCAGGGGGTCTCCCATCCAAGTACTAACCAGGCCCGACCCTGCTTAGCTTCCGAGATCAGACGAGATCGGGCGTACCCAGGCTGATATGGCCGTAAGCGAGAAACAATCTCTTGCTACAACATATATAGTCAAAGTGAGTCTGATAAAACAGACATTTAGTCAATTCATCATTAAATGCTTACTACAAGGCAGTGTTGCTGATGAAATAGTGCAAGAGCACACCCTCGTGGACAAAATGCTTACAGCACCTGGTATTCCCAGGCGGTCTCCCATCCAAGTACTAACCAGGCCCGACCCTGCTTAGCTTCCGAGATCAGACGAGATCGGGCGTACCCAGGCTGATATGGCCATAAGCAAGAAACAATCTCTTGCTACAACATATATAGTCAAAGTGAGTTTGATAAAACAGAGATTTAGTCAATTCATCATTAAATGCTTACTACAAGG
>NW_025548922.1:32500-77500 GCF_905237065.1 Salmo salar
AACAGACATTGCATTTTCACCAATTAGATAAGCAGCTTGAACTTTGTGTCACTGAAAAAGTAGAAGAAATTACAAACACTGTTCCCATCACTTTTTAGCACAGGTAGTTGGATAAAATACAAACTTTATTTCCTTTCATCATTTGAACAGGGCAAAGGAGCACAAAGCACACACAAGCTGCATTCAGCAACAATATTCTTGTTTGTCTTATAAATACAAGGCAGATGCTAATTGAAAACACAAGGAAATTTGATCCTATTAAAAGGCAGGAAGCTGCATTTAGTCAATTCATCATTAAATGCTCACTACAAGGCAGTGTTGCTGATGAAATAGTGCAAGAGCACACCCTCGTGGACAAAATGCTTACAGCACCTGGTATTCCCAGGCGGTCTCCCATCCAAGTACTAACCAGGCCCGACCCTGCTTAGCTTCCGAGATCAGGCGAGATCGGGCGTACCCAGGCTGGTATGGCCGTAAGCGAGAAACAATCTCTTGCTACAACATATATAGTCAAAGTGAGTCTGATAAAACAGACATTTAGTCAATTCATCATTAAATGCTTAATACAAGGCAGTGTTGCTGATGAAATAGTGCAAGAGCACACCCTCGTGGACAAAATGCTTACAGCACCTGGTATTCCCAGGCGGTCTCCCATCCAAGTACTAACCAGGCCCGACCCTGCTTAGCTTCCGAGATCAGACGAGATCGGGCGTACCCAGGCTGGTATGGCCGTGGCGAGAAACAATCTCTTGCTACAACATATATAGTCAAAGTGAGTCTGATAAAACAGACATTTAGTCAATTCATCATTAAATGCTTAATACAAGGCAGTGTTGCTGATGAAATAGTGCAAGAGCACACCCTCGTGGACAAAATGCTTACAGCACCTGGTATTCCCAGGCGGTCTCCCATCCAAGTACTAACCAGGCCCGACCCTGCTTAGCTTCCGAGATCAGACGAGATCGGGCGTACCCAGGCTGGTATGGCCGTAGGCGAGAAACAATCTCTTGCTACAACATATATAGTCAAAGTGAGTCTGATAAAACAGACATTTAGTCAATTCATCATTAAATGCTTAATACAAGGCAGTGTTGCTGATGAAATAGTGCAAGAGCACACCCTCGTGGACAAAATGCTTACAGCACCTGGTATTCCCAGGCGGTCTCCCATCCAAGTACTAACCAGGCCCGACCCTGCTTAGCTTCCGAGATCAGACGAGATCGGGCGTACCCAGGCTGGTATGGCCGTAAGCGAGAAACAATCTCTTGCTACAACATATATAGTCAAAGTGAGTCTGATAAAACAGACGTTTAGTCAATTCATCATTAAATGCTTAATACAAGGCAGTGTTGCTGATGAAATAGTGCAAGAGCACACCCTCGTGGACAAAATGCTTACAGCACCTGGTATTCCCAGGCGGTCTCCCATCCAAGTACTAACCAGGCCCGACCCTGCTTAGCTTCCGAGATCAGACGAGATCGGGCGTACCCAGGCTGGTATGGCCGTAAGCGAGAAACAATCTCTTGCTACAACATATATAGTCAAAGTGAGTGTGATAAACAGACATTGCATTTTCACCAATTAGATAAGCAGCTTGAACTTTGTGTCACTGAAAAAGTAGAAGAAATTACAAACACTGTTCCCATCACTTTTTAGCACAGGTAGTTGGATAAAATACAAACTTTATTTCCTTTCATCATTTGAACAGGGCAAAGGAGCACAAAGCACACACAAGCTGCATTCAGCAACAATATTCTTGTTTGTCTTATAAATACAAGGCAGATGCTAATTGAAAACACAAGGAAATGTGATCCTATTAAAAAGGCAGGAAGCTGCATTTAGTCAATTCATCATTAAATGCTCACTACAAGGCAGTGTTGCTGATGAAATAGTGCAAGAGCACACCCTCGTGGACAAAATGCTTACAGCACCTGGTATTCCCAGGCGGTCTCCCATCCAAGTACTAACCAGGCCCGACCCTGCTTAGCTTCCGAGATCAGACGAGATCGGGCGTACCCAGGCTGGTATGGCCGTAAGCGAGAAACAATCTCTTGCTACAACATATATAGTCAAAGTGAGTCTGATAAAACAGACATTTAGTCAATTCATCATTAAATGCTTAATACAAGGCAGTGTTGCTGATGAAATAGTGCAAGAGCACACCCTCGTGGACAAAATGCTTACAGCACCTGGTATTCCCAGGCGGTCTCCCATCCAAGTACTAACCAGGCCCGACCCTGCTTAGCTTCCGAGATCAGACGAGATCGGGCGTACCCAGGCTGGTATGGCCGTAAGCGAGAAACAATCTCTTGCTACAACATATATAGTCAAAGTGAGTCTGATAAAACAGACATTTAGTCAATTCATCATTAAATGCTTAATACAAGGCAGTGTTGCTGATGAAATAGTGCAAGAGCACACCCTCGTGGACAAAATGCTTACAGCACCTGGTATTCCCAGGCGGTCTCCCATCCAAGTACTAACCAGGCCCGACCCTGCTTAGCTTCCGAGATCAGACGAGATCGGGCGTACCCAGGCTGGTATGGCCGTAAGCGAGAAACAATCTCTTGCTACAACATATATAGTCAAAGTGAGTGTGATAAACAGACATTGCATTTTCACCAATTAGATAAGCAGCTTGAACTTTGTGTCACTGAAAAAGTAGAAGAAATTACAAACACTGTTCCCATAACTTTTTAGCACAGGTAGTTGGATAAAATACAAACTTTATTTCCTTTCATCATTTGAACAGGGCAAAGGAGCACAAAGCACACACAAGCTGCATTCAGCAACAATATTCTTGTTTGTCTTATAAATACAAGGCAGATGCTAATTGAAAACACAAGGAAATTTGATCCTATTAAAAAGGCAGGAAGCTGCATTTAGTCAATTCATCATTAAATGCTCACTACAAGGCAGTGTTGCTGATGAAATAGTGCAAGAGCACACCCTCGTGGACAAAATGCTTACAGCACCTGGTATTCCCAGGCGGTCTCCCATCCAAGTACTAACCAGGCCCGACCCTGCTTAGCTTCCGAGATCGGCGAGATCGGGCGTACCCAGGCTGGTATGGCCGTAAGCGAGAAACAATCTCTTGCTACAACATATATAGTCAAAGTGAGTCTGATAAAACAGACATTTAGTCAATTAATCATTAAATGCTTAATACAAGGCAGTGTTGCTGATGAAATAGTGCAAGAGCACACCCTCGTGGACAAAATGCTTACAGCACCTGGTATTCCCAGGCGGTCTCCCATCCAAGTACTAACCAGGCCCGACCCTGCTTAGCTTCCGAGATCAGACGAGATCGGGCGTACCCAGGCTGGTATGGCCGTAGCGAGAAACAATCTCTTGCTACAACATATATAGTCAAAGTGAGTCTGATAAAACAGACATTTAGTCAATTCATCATTAAATGCTTAATACAAGGCAGTGTTGCTGATGAAATAGTGCAAGAGCACACCCTCGTGGACAAAATGCTTACAGCACCTGGTATTCCCAGGCGGTCTCCCATCCAAGTACTAACCAGGCCCGACCCTGCTTAGCTTCCGAGATCAGACGAGATCGGGCGTACCCAGGCTGGTATGGCCGTAAGCGAGAAACAATCTCTTGCTACAACATATATAGTCAAAGTGAGTCTGATAAAACAGACATTTAGTCAATTCATCATTAAATGCTTAATACAAGGCAGTGTTGCTGATGAAATAGTGCAAGAGCACACCCTCGTGGACAAAATGCTTACAGCACCTGGTATTCCCAGGCGGTCTCCCATCCAAGTACTAACCAGGCCCGACCCTGCCTAGCTTTCGAGATCAGACGAGATCGGGCGTACCCAGGCTGGTATGGCCGTGGCGAGAAACAGTCTCTTGCTACAACATATATAGTCAAAGTGAGTGTGATAAACAGACATTGCATTTTCACCAATTAGATAAGCAGCTTGAACTTTGTGTCACTGAAAAAGTAGAAGAAATTACAAACACTGTTCCCATCACTTTTTAGCACAGGTAGTTGGATAAAATACAAACTTTATTTCCTTTCATCATTTGAACAGGGCAAAGGAGCACAAAGCACACACAAGCTGCATTCAGCAACAATATTCTTGTTTGTCTTATAAATACAAGGCAGATGCTAATTGAAAACACAAGGAAATTTGATCCTATTAAAAGGCAGGAAGCTGCATTTAGTCAATTCATCATTAAATGCTCACTACAAGGCAGTGTTGCTGATGAAATAGTGCAAGAGCACACCCTCGTGGACAAAATGCTTACAGCACCTGGTATTCCCAGGCGGTCTCCCATCCAAGTACTAACCAGGCCCGACCCTGCTTAGCTTTCGAGATCAGACGAGATCGGGCGTACCCAGGCTGGTATGGCCGTAAGCGAGAAACAGTCTCTTGCTACAACATATATAGTCAAAGTGAGTGTGATAAACAGACATTGCATTTTCACCAATTAGATACGCAGCTTGAACTTTGTGTCACTGAAAAAGTAGAAGAAATTACAAACACTGTTCCCATCACTTTTTAGCACAGGTAGTTGGATAAAATACAAACTTTATTTCCTTTCATCATTTGAACAGGGCAAAGGAGCACAAAGCACACACAAGCTGCATTCAGCAACAATATTCTTGTTTGTCTTATAAATACAAGGCAGATGCTAATTGAAAACACAAGGAAATGTGATCCTATTAAAAAGGCAGGAAGCTGCATTTAGTCAATTCATCATTAAATGCTCACTACAAGGCAGTGTTGCTGATGAAATAGTGCAAGAGCACACCCTCGTGGACAAAATGCTTACAGCACCTGGTATTCCCAGGCGGTCTCCCATCCAAGTACTAACCAGGCCCGACCCTGCTTAGCTTCCGAGATCAGACGAGATCGGGCGTACCCAGGCTGGTATGGCCGTAGCGAGAAACAATCTCTTGCTACAACATATATAGTCAAAGTGAGTCTGATAAAACAGACATTTAGTCAATTCATCATTAAATGCTTAATACAAGGCAGTGTTGCTGATGAAATAGTGCAAGAGCACACCCTCGTGGACAAAATGCTTACAGCACCTGGTATTCCCAGGCGGTCTCCCATCCAAGTACTAACCAGGCCCGACCCTGCTTAGCTTCCGAGATCAGACGAGATCGGGCGTACCCAGGCTGGTATGGCCGTAAGCGAGAAACAATCTCTTGCTACAACATATATAGTCAAAGTGAGTCTGATAAAACAGACATTTAGTCAATTCATCATTAAATGCTTAATACAAGGCAGTGTTGCTGATGAAATAGTGCAAGAGCACACCCTCGTGGACAAAATGCTTACAGCACCTGGTATTCCCAGGCGGTCTCCCATCCAAGTACTAACCAGGCCCGACCCTGCTTAGCTTCCGAGATCAGACGAGATCGGGCGTACCCAGGCTGGTATGGCCGTAAGCGAGAAACAATCTCTTGCTACAACATATATAGTCAAAGTGAGTCTGATAAAACAGACATTTAGTCAATTCATCATTAAATGCTTAATACAAGGCAGTGTTGCTGATGAAATAGTGCAAGAGCACACCCTCGTGGACAAAATGCTTACAGCACCTGGTATTCCCAGGCGGTCTCCCATCCAAGTACTAACCAGGCCCGACCCTGCTTAGCTTCCGAGATCAGACGAGATCGGGCGTACCCAGGCTGGTATGGCCGTAAGCGAGAAACAATCTCTTGCTACAACATATATAGTCAAAGTGAGTCTGATAAAACAGACATTTAGTCAATTCATCATTAAATGCTTAATACAAGGCAGTGTTGCTGATGAAATAGTGCAAGAGCACACCCTCGTGGACAAAATGCTTACAGCACCTGGTATTCCCAGGCGGTCTCCCATCCAAGTACTAACCAGGCCCGACCCTGCTTAGCTTCCGAGATCAGACGAGATCGGGCGTACCCAGGCTGGTATGGCCGTAAGCGAGAAACAATCTCTTGCTACAACATATATAGTCAAAGTGAGTGTGATAAACAGACATTGCATTTTCACCAATTAGATAAGCAGCTTGAACTTTGTGTCACTGAAAAAGTAGAAGAAATTACAAACACTGTTCCCATCACTTTTTAGCACAGGTAGTTGGATAAAATACAAACTTTATTTCCTTTCATCATTTGAACAGGGCAAAGGAGCACAAAGCACACACAAGCTGCATTCAGCAACAATATTCTTGTTTGTCTTATAAATACAAGGCAGATGCTAATTGAAAACACAAGGAAATGTGATCCTATTAAAAAGGCAGGAAGCTGCATTTAGTCAATTCATCATTAAATGCTCACTACAAGGCAGTGTTGCTGATGAAATAGTGCAAGAGCACACCCTCGTGGACAAAATGCTTACAGCACCTGGTATTCCCAGGCGGTCTCCCATCCAAGTACTAACCAGGCCCGACCCTGCTTAGCTTCCGAGATCAGACGAGATCGGGCGTACCCAGGCTGGTATGGCCGTAAGCGAGAAACAATCTCTTGCTACAACATATATAGTCAAAGTGAGTCTGATAAAACAGACATTTAGTCAATTCATCATTAAATGCTTAATACAAGGCAGTGTTGCTGATGAAATAGTGCAAGAGCACACCCTCGTGGACAAAATGCTTACAGCACCTGGTATTCCCAGGCGGTCTCCCATCCAAGTACTAACCAGGCCCGACCCTGCTTAGCTTCCGAGATCAGACGAGATCGGGCGTACCCAGGCTGGTATGGCCGTAAGCGAGAAACAATCTCTTGCTACAACATATATAGTCAAAGTGAGTCTGATAAAACAGACATTTAGTCAATTCATCATTAAATGCTTAATACAAGGCAGTGTTGCTGATGAAATAGTGCAAGAGCACACCCTCGTGGACAAAATGCTTACAGCACCTGGTATTCCCAGGCGGTCTCCCATCCAAGTACTAACCAGGCCCGACCCTGCTTAGCTTCCGAGATCAGACGAGATCGGGCGTACCCAGGCTGGTATGGCCGTAAGCGAGAAACAATCTCTTGCTACAACATATATAGTCAAAGTGAGTGTGATAAACAGACATTGCATTTTCACCAATTAGATAAGCAGCTTGAACTTTGTGTCACTGAAAAAGTAGAAGAAATTACAAACACTGTTCCCATAACTTTTTAGCACAGGTAGTTGGATAAAATACAAACTTTATTTCCTTTCATCATTTGAACAGGGCAAAGGAGCACAAAGCACACACAAGCTGCATTCAGCAACAATATTCTTGTTTGTCTTATAAATACAAGGCAGATGCTAATTGAAAACACAAGGAAATTTGATCCTATTAAAAAGGCAGGAAGCTGCATTTAGTCAATTCATCATTAAATGCTCACTACAAGGCAGTGTTGCTGATGAAATAAGGCAAGAGCACACCCTCGTGGACAAAATGCTTACAGCACCTGGTATTCCCAGGCGGTCTCCCATCCAAGTACTAACCAGGCCCGACCCTGCTTAGCTTCCGAGATCGGGCGTACCCAGGCGGGTATGGCCGTAAGCGAGAAACAATCTCTTGCTACAACATATATAGTCAAAGTGAGTCTGATAAAACAGACATTTAGTCAATTAATCATTAAATGCTTAATACAAGGCAGTGTTGCTGATGAAATAGTGCAAGAGCACACCCTCGTGGAAAAAATGCTTACAGCACCTGGTATTCCCAGGCGGTCTCCCATCCAAGTACTAACCAGGCCCGACCCTGCTTAGCTTCCGAGATCAGACGAGATCGGGCGTACCCAGGCTGGTATGGCCGTAAGCGAGAAACAATCTCTTGCTACAACATATATAGTCAAAGTGAGTCTGATAAAACAGACATTTAGTCAATTCATCATTAAATGCTTAATACAAGGCAGTGTTGCTGATGAAATAGTGCAAGAGCACACCCTCGTGGACAAAATGCTTACAGCACCTGGTATTCCCAGGCGGTCTCCCATCCAAGTACTAACCAGGCCCGACCCTGCTTAGCTTCCGAGATCAGACGAGATCGGGCGTACCCAGGCTGGTATGGCCGTAAGCGAGAAACAATCTCTTGCTACAACATATATAGTCAAAGTGAGTCTGATAAAACAGACATTTAGTCAATTCATCATTAAATGCTTAATACAAGGCAGTGTTGCTGATGAAATAGTGCAAGAGCACACCCTCGTGGACAAAATGCTTACAGCACCTGGTATTCCCAGGCGGTCTCCCATCCAAGTACTAACCAGGCCCGACCCTGCTTAGCTTTCGAGATCAGACGAGATCGGGCGTACCCAGGCTGGTATGGCCGTAAGCGAGAAACAGTTTCTTGCTAAATCATATATAGTCAAAGTGAGTGTGATAAACAGACATTGCATTTTCACCAATTAGATAAGCAGCTTGAACTTTGTGTCACTGAAAAAGTAGAAGAAATTACAAACACTGTTCCCATCACTTTTTAGCACAGGTAGTTGGATAAAATACAAACTTTATTTCCTTTCATCATTTGAACAGGGCAAAGGAGCACAAAGCACACACAAGCTGCATTCAGCAACAATATTCTTGTTTGTCTTATAAATACAAGGCAGATGCTAATTGAAAACACAAGGAAATTTGATCCTATTAAAAAGGCAGGAAGCTGCATTTAGTCAATTCATCATTAAATGCTCACTACAAGGCAGTGTTGCTGATGAAATAGTGCAAGAGCACACCCTCGTGGACAAAATGCTTACAGCACCTGGTATTCCCAGGCGGTCTCCCATCCAAGTACTAACCAGGCCCGACCCTGCTTAGCTTTCGAGATCAGACGAGATCGGGCGTACCCAGGCTGGTATGGCCGTAAGTGAGAAACAGTTTCTTGCTACAACATATATAGTCAAAGTGAGTGTGATAAACAGACATTGCATTTTCACCAATTAGATACGCAGCTTGAACTTTGTGTCACTGAAAAAGTAGAAGAAATTACAAACACTGTTCCCATCACTTTTTAGCACAGGTAGTTGGATAAAATACAAACTTTATTTCCTTTCATCATTTGAACAGGGCAAAGGAGCACAAAGCACACACAAGCTGCATTCAGCAACAATATTCTTGTTTGTCTTATAAATACAAGGCAGATGCTAATTGAAAACACAAGGAAATGTGATCCTATTAAAAAGGCAGGAAGCTGCATTTAGTCAATTCATCATTAAATGCTCACTACAAGGCAGTGTTGCTGATGAAATAGTGCAAGAGCACACCCTCGTGGACAAAATGCTTACAGCACCTGGTATTCCCAGGCGGTCTCCCATCCAAGTACTAACCAGGCCCGACCCTGCTTAGCTTCCGAGATCAGACGAGATCGGGCGTACCCAGGCTGGTATGGCCGTAAGCGAGAAACAATCTCTTGCTACAACATATATAGTCAAAGTGAGTCTGATAAAACAGACATTTAGTCAATTCATCATTAAATGCTTAATACAAGGCAGTGTTGCTGATGAAATAGTGCAAGAGCACACCCTCGTGGACAAAATGCTTACAGCACCTGGTATTCCCAGGCGGTCTCCCATCCAAGTACTAACCAGGCCCGACCCTGCTTAGCTTCCGAGATCAGACGAGATCGGGCGTACCCAGGCTGGTATGGCCGTAAGCGAGAAACAATCTCTTGCTACAACATATATAGTCAAAGTGAGTCTGATAAAACAGACATTTAGTCAATTCATCATTAAATGCTTAATACAAGGCAGTGTTGCTGATGAAATAGTGCAAGAGCACACCCTCGTGGACAAAATGCTTACAGCACCTGGTATTCCCAGGCGGTCTCCCATCCAAGTACTAACCAGGCCCGACCCTGCTTAGCTTCCGAGATCAGACGAGATCGGGCGTACCCAGGCTGGTATGGCCGTAAGCGAGAAACAATCTCTTGCTACAACATATATAGTCAAAGTGAGTCTGATAAAACAGACATTTAGTCAATTCATCATTAAATGCTTAATACAAGGCAGTGTTGCTGATGAAATAGTGCAAGAGCACACCCTCGTGGACAAAATGCTTACAGCACCTGGTATTCCCAGGCGGTCTCCCATCCAAGTACTAACCAGGCCCGACCCTGCTTAGCTTCCGAGATCAGACGAGATCGGGCGTACCCAGGCTGGTATGGCCGTAGCGAGAAACAATCTCTTGCTACAACATATATAGTCAAAGTGAGTGTGATAAACAGACATTGCATTTTCACCAATTAGATAAGCAGCTTGAACTTTGTGTCACTGAAAAAGTAGAAGAAATTACAAACACTGTTCCCATCACTTTTTAGCACAGGTAGTTGGATAAAATACAAACTTTATTTCCTTTCATCATTTGAACAGGGCAAAGGAGCACAAAGCACACACAAGCTGCATTCAGCAACAATATTCTTGTTTGTCTTATAAATACAAGGCAGATGCTAATTGAAAACACAAGGAAATTTGATCCTATTAAAAAGGCAGGAAGCTGCATTTAGTCAATTCATCATTAAATGCTTACTACAAGGCAGTGTTGCTGATGAAATAGTGCAAGAGCACACCCTCGTGGACAAAATGCTTACAGCACCTGGTATTCCCAGGCGGTCTCCCATCCAAGTACTAACCAGGCCCGACCCTGCTTAGCTTCCGAGATCAGACGAGATCGGGCGTACCCAGGCTGGTATGGCCGTAAGCGAGAAACAGTCTCTTGCTACAACATATATAGTCAAAGTGAGTGTGATAAACAGACATTGCATTTTCACCAATTAGATAAGCAGCTTGAACTTTGTGTCACTGAAAAAGTAGAAGAAATTACAAACACTGTTCCCATCACTTTTTAGCACAGGTAGTTGGATAAAATACAAACTTTATTTCCTTTCATCATTTGAACAGGGCAAAGGAGCACAAAGCACACACAAGCTGCATTCAGCAACAATATTCTTGTTTGTCTTATAAATACAAGGCAGATGCTAATTGAAAACACAAGGAAATTTGATCCTATTAAAAAGGCAGGAAGCTGCATTTAGTCAATTCATCATTAAATGCTTACTACAAGGCAGTGTTGCTGATGAAATAGTGCAAGAGCACACCCTCGTGGACAAAATGCTTACAGCACCTGGTATTCCCAGGCGGTCTCCCATCCAAGTACTAACCAGGCCCGACCCTGCTTAGCTTCCGAGATCAGACGAGATCGGGCGTACCCAGGCTGGTATGGCCGTAAGCGAGAAACAATCTCTTGCTACAACATATATAGTCAAAGTGAGTCTGATAAAACAGACATTTAGTCAATTCATCATTAAATGCTTAATACAAGGCAGTGTTGCTGATGAAATAGTGCAAGAGCACACCCTCGTGGACAAAATGCTTACAGCACCTGGTATTCCCAGGCGGTCTCCCATCCAAGTACTAACCAGGCCCGACCCTGCTTAGCTTCCGAGATCAGACGAGATCGGGCGTACCCAGGCTGGTATGGCCGTAGCGAGAAACAATCTCTTGCTACAACATATATAGTCAAAGTGAGTCTGATAAAACAGACATTTAGTCAATTCATCATTAAATGCTTAATACAAGGCAGTGTTGCTGATGAAATAGTGCAAGAGCACACCCTCGTGGACAAAATGCTTACAGCACCTGGTATTCCCAGGCGGTCTCCCATCCAAGTACTAACCAGGCCCGACCCTGCTTAGCTTCCGAGATCAGACGAGATCGGGCGTACCCAGGCTGGTATGGCCGTAAGCGAGAAACAATCTCTTGCTACAACATATATAGTGAAAGTGAGTCTGATAAAACAGACATTTAGTCAATTCATCATTAAATGCTTAATACAAGGCAGTGTTGCTGATGAAATAGTGCAAGAGCACACCCTCGTGGACAAAATGCTTACAGCACCTGGTATTCCCAGGCGGTCTCCCATCCAAGTACTAACCAGGCCCGACCCTGCTTAGCTTTCGAGATCAGACGAGATCGGGCGTACCCAGGCTGGTATGGCCGTAAGCGAGAAACAGTTTCTTGCTAAATCATATATAGTCAAAGTGAGTGTGATAAACAGACATTGCATTTTCACCAATTAGATAAGCAGCTTGAACTTTGTGTCACTGAAAAAGTAGAAGAAATTACAAACACTGTTCCCATCACTTTTTAGCACAGGTAGTTGGATAAAATACAAACTTTATTTCCTTTCATCATTTGAACAGGGCAAAGGAGCACAAAGCACACACAAGCTGCATTCAGCAACAATATTCTTGTTTGTCTTATAAATACAAGGCAGATGCTAATTGAAAACACAAGGAAATTTGATGCTATTAAAAAGGCAGGAAGCTGCATTTAGTCAATTCATCATTAAATGCTCACTACAAGGCAGTGTTGCTGATGAAATAGTGCAAGAGCACACCCTCGTGGACAAAATGCTTACAGCACCTGGTATTCCCAGGCGGTCTCCCATCCAAGTACTAACCAGGCCCGACCCTGCTTAGCTTCCGAGATCAGACGAGATCGGGCGTACCCAGGCTGGTATGGCCGTAAGCGAGAAACAGTCTCTTGCTACAACATATATAGTCAAAGTGAGTGTGATAAACAGACATTGCATTTTCACCAATTAGATACGCAGCTTGAACTTTGTGTCACTGAAAAAGTAGAAGAAATTACAAACACTGTTCCCATCACTTTTTAGCACAGGTAGTTGGATAAAATACAAACTTTATTTCCTTTCATCATTTGAACAGGGCAAAGGAGCACAAAGCACACACAAGCTGCATTCAGCAACAATATTCTTGTTTGTCTTATAAATACAAGGCAGATGCTAATTGAAAACACAAGGAAATTTGATCCTATTAAAAAGGCAGGAAGCTGCATTTAGTCAATTCATCATTAAATGCTTACTACAAGGCAGTGTTGCTGATGAAATAGTGCAAGAGCACACCCTCGTGGACAAAATGCTTACAGCACCTGGTATTCCCAGGCGGTCTCCCATCCAAGTACTAACCAGGCCCGACCCTGCTTAGCTTCCGAGATCAGACGAGATCGGGCGTACCCAGGCTGGTATGGCCGTAAGCGAGAAACAATCTCTTGCTACAACATATATAGTCAAAGTGAGTCTGATAAAACAGACATTTAGTCAATTCATCATTAAATGCTTAATACAAGGCAGTGTTGCTGATGAAATAGTGCAAGAGCACACCCTCGTGGACAAAATGCTTACAGCACCTGGTATTCCCAGGCGGTCTCCCATCCAAGTACTAACCAGGCCCGACCCTGCTTAGCTTCCGAGATCAGACGAGATCGGGCGTACTTTTTTTTTCTTTTATTATGAAAAAACACATAATATTTACAATATTCAAACAATAATAATAAAAAAGGATGAACAATTCATCCTTTTACAAAATCAAAAAAGAAAAGAAAATAAAACCAATTAAAATAAACACAATCATCCACTAAAACCAATTAATAATTAAAAACAAGTTTTCCATTTTGATCAATTTCGATAAAAGTGCTCCCCCACACAAACAGTTTTTCAAAATTACATCCTCCATATTTATATATTAGTTCAATATCTTTCTCTAAAATACTTTTAAATAAAACCTCCACACTCACAATTTTCCCTTCATAATGTCCTAAATTCCTTCTTTGTCTTACAGCGTATCTAGCATGGCTAAGAACAAAATTCATCAAATTAATATTAAAAACTTTGCTTTTCCCATTTATACCAAATAGAAACAACCTCCTCCACTCAACCCCATTTACAATATCTTCTCCCCAATGTTGTTCTAAAAGCCCCTTTATAAACTCATGAAACCCTTGTAATCTACTACATTCAATAAAAAAGTGCATAAAATTTTCCACCTCCGTACCACAAATATCACATTCTCTTTTAATGTCTCTATTTATTTGATGTAAAACCACGTTCGTAAAAATCCTATTATGTTTCAATTTAAAATCATTATCTTCACATTCTATAGAATTATATTTGACATTGACATTCTTCCATATTGATTTTACATCTATATTTACAAATACCCTAGACCACACTTTTTCTGAAGCAGGAGCTTTTATCTCTCTTAAAATACATTTTTCATAAATCTTTTTAACTTTCAAACCTGATAAAACATGTTTCTCCCCATTACTTTCATAATATAAAACCGGTAAACCCTTAGCTCTCTCAACCACCTCTGTATTTATTAAAAGCACCCATTCTTCAGGAATACACCCTAAAATTCTCTTATACATATTATCTACTGTAGTTTTGCTTATTTCATCTTCCACTTCACAAACATTATCATAAATCGCTTGTACAGTAAGAAACCCTGGAATGACCTCGTATAAAATATCCCCAATCTGTCTCATCCCAGCCCTCATAAAATATTTACAAAACAACATCTTATTATTATATTGTATCTTGGGATTTAAGAAAATTGGCTGATTTAAAATATTGTCTAAAATGGTACACTCATAATAAATATTTGGTAAAAACTCCCCCCCAAGCTTCAAACACTTCTCTATAAAACAATGGTACATTACTTAACATTTCTTTTTTCATGCACATCAATAAACCATTGTCCCCCATCCTCCCAACCTCCTGCAAATACTCCTTAAAAAATCTTTTCCATCCATAATCTAGTTCACCATATAAATATTTCCGTACCATTTTAACTCTAATTGCTTTTTTCCTTACATTTAAATCCACCAACTTCAAACCCCCCTCCTCATAACCTGCAATCAATGTTTTAAAAGAAATTTTCGCTCCTTTCCCATCCCATAAAAAATCAACTAAAATCGTATTCATTTCAGATAAAACCCATTCTGGTACATCTAAAACGTTCATGACATGAATAAAAATTGACATCAGCAAGGAATTTACAACAATTACTTTCCCTTTTAATTTCAAAGCCCTCCCCCTCCACATATTTACTACCTTCCTAACTTTGTTTATAACCCCACTCCATGTCAGATCCCTAGCTTCTTGTTCCTTCACCCCTAAAAACACACCTAACACCTTAAAATAATCATTTACCACCTTAAAAGGAAAAGTCCCCTCATTATTCTTCCCAACATACATTATTACTGACTTCTCCATATTCACTTTAGCTCCTGAGGCTTTCTCATATACTTTAAAACACTCCATCACCCTTTTAACACTTCCCTCATCTCTGACTGTAATTGTGGTATCGTCTGCATATTGATGAATTAAACTAAAACCTCCTTGCGGAGTCTCTACACAATTTATAAAATGATCTTTTTTTAAGGTATGCCGCTAAGGGTTCTACCGATAAAACAAACAATAAAGCTGATAAAGGGCACCCCTGTCTCACTGATCTCTCAAGAATAAAAGAATCTGTTAAAATCCCATTACATTTAACCCTACTTTTAGCCTTTCTATATAATAATTTTATCCATCTTATAATTCCATTTCCAAACCCATACTTTTCCAGTACCCTAAACATAAAATCATGTTCCACCCTGTCAAAAGCTTTATTAAAATCTATACTTAAAACAATTCCCCCTATCTTATCGCTATTCATTTTATTTATCACATCTCTAAGTGTAGTTATGGTATCTGCTATATCTCTTCCAGGCACACTATAATTTTGTGTAGGTGCTATAATATCATTTAAAACCATCTTCAACCTATTTGCCAGTATCTTAGCTAAAATCTTATAATCTGAGTTTAATAAACTAATTGGCCTATAATTTTCTAATTTCAATTTACTCCCCTTATTTTTATATAAAATCGATATCAGCCCTGTCACCATGGAATCTGAAACAGTATTATTGTCTTCCATATATTGATATACTTCTAATAAAATAGGTGCTAAAATACTTTCATACATTTTATAAAACTCTGCAATTAGTCCATCTACTCCAGGACTTTTATTTATTTGTAAACCCTTAATTGCATCTTTCACTTCATCCATTGTTATCTTCCTATCACACATTTGCTTATCCTCAACACCAATTTGCACATCCACACTACTTAAAATCTCTTTTACACACCCCTCATCCACCTCCCCTTTCTTAAATAAATCCTTATAAAAATTCTGTACCGTTTCTAATATCTCAACATAATCAATTACCACTTCACCCTTTACATTTTCAATCTCACTAATATATGATTTCATCTGTTTAGTTTTCTCTAAACCAAGAAAAAACGACGTACATTTCTCCCCTTCTAAAACATATTTTGCCCTACTTCTTATAATTGCACCCTTACACTTATCTATTTCACATTTGCTCAATTTTTCTTTTAAATCTAAAAACTTTTCAATAGTATAATCAGGATCACTATCACATTTCTTCATTTCTTCATTCAATTTTGTTCTTAAATAATTTTCTGCTCTTGTCATCCTACTCCTCTTCTTCCTTGCATATCTACACTAAAAACTTTTATTTTTTCTTTAACATTTTCCCACCACTTGCACTTATCATTCCCTTTTTGCTTATCCTCCATTTCATCTTCTATCAAAGATTTAAGTTGTTTCCCGTATTCCTCATCACCTAGATACCCTGCATTCATACACCATATTCCCCCCCCTTTCCTTTCCTTATCTAACCCCACCGAAAATGTTAACCCAGCATGATCACTAAAAGTTGTACAAATATATTTAATATCCTTCATAAAATTCCTTAACCCTTCATTTACTAAAACCAAATCTATCCGTGTCTGTTTCAATTCCCCTAAAACCACCTGCCTTCTAGAAAATTCTCTCTTATTAGGATTCTCCTCCCTCCATATATCAATTAAATTGTTTTCAACCATCATCTTCCTTAAAACCCCCCCCTAGATACGTCACTTCTAAAAATAGCTCCCCTTGTCATATCTAGTCTATCCATTTTTACATTAAAATCCCCAACTAAAATACAGTTTCCCTTGCACCATTTCGCTAATTCTAAAAATAAATTCCTTCTCTCTATTTCATTATTCGGCGCATAAATATTTATAATCCTAAAAACCCTACTCATATATTCAAAGTCTAAAATTAAAATCCGCCCATTATTATCATTATATATCTTCTTCACATTTTCTACTACATCCTTCCTTATTAAAATTGCAACCCCACATGAATTCCCCCTACCATTGTTTACATAAATAAAATCCCTCCATATTTTCTGAACTTCTAAAACACACATATTATCCCAGTGCGTCTCTTGAATACATAAAATATCAGAATTCTTTATGTGTACTATTCTATTAAATTTTCCTATTGTTCTCAACCCATTCGCATTTATCGACATTATTGTGACCATACTAATAAATAATAAAATTATAAAATATAATTTCATTATCCTCTACCTTTTATCCAGTTTCTTTCCTCTTCCACCCTTTCTCTCCCCCCCTCCGCTGCTTTCCTCTTCCTGTATCCTCCTCTCATTCTTTCAAACTTTTCCCCATCATCCGAGTCCGATATCTCCTCCAAGTCCATTTCATCCAGCCAACTTTTCTTCTTTACACCCTCGTCCGTTGTGCTCCCCGTGTTCATCGCCGATTCTGGAATGTTCGTTGTGCTCCCCGTGTTCTCCGCCGTTTCTGGAATGTTCATCTCCGTCTCATGTGTAGTCGTCGTTGTGCTCCCCGTGTTCATCGCCGTTTCTGGAATGTTCGTTGTGCTCCCCGTGTTCATCTCCGTCTCATATATTGTCGTCGTTGTGCTCCCCGTGTTCATACCCGTCTCTGTTATTGTCATTAAACTTAAAACCCTCTCCATTTCTTCACCCCCGAGTTACTTGTTTGTGCTGTGCTTTCCCCTAAAACCTGTGAGTCCCCCGAGCTTCCCCCAGTCCACTCCCCCTCCTCCTGAAAACTCCATCTTCTTATTTCTGAATCCATGCTGCTCCCAATTTCGTTAATCTTCTGGTCTTCCTTCTTCTCCCTTCTTCCTTCCTCCGTCTCTCCACCTTCCACCACATCCTCTCCTCCATCTTCTTCTCCTTCTTGCGACGATACAACTGCTTCCTCGAATAGTACTTGACTCCCCTCTTCAGTCATAACTTCTCCACAGTTGCATTCCGCCAATCTCTTTCTGCATCTTCCACAAACATTCCTTTCCTTCTCTCCGACACACTCTCTCGCATAATGGCCTTGATTGCCGCACTTGAAACACTTGAATTCAGGGCAATCTTTAACTATGTGCCCAGGTTGTATGCACAATCGACAAACTCTGACCTGCTTGTCATGGATCACCCTGAAGTATTCAGCTCCTTCCAGCGTCTCAATTTTTGTGGAATATGGCAATGATGTGACTTTTTCCGTAAATTTAACTTTACAGAACCTTGTTCCGTCAACCACCTCCGTTCCAGGCCAAACTCTCCTCCTTATCTCCGATACGGCCGTTACTCCCCAGCTTCTCAACTTGTCCAGTATCACTTTATCTTCTATATATACCGGTAGATTCATAAAAGACACCACCAATTCATTAATATTCACATCTCTCGCCAGTATCTTGTTGTCCTTTATCCGTATACCGTCCATTAGCCGTTCTTTACCTTTTCCGTTTCTCATCGTAATTTCATATTTCTTATCTCCTTTCATTCGGCATCCCACCACCTCTCCACACGTCTCCTTAATTGCTCGTAGTAATTCCATCGTCGTCACCTTTTCTTCTCCCACCAACTCAATTGCCACCGTGTATTCTTTTCCATATTTCATTCCTCCTTTTTCGTTTTCCTTCCGTTGCGCATTTTCGTTGTCTTTGTCCGTTCCGTTTGTCGTTGCCATGTTGTCCGTCATTGTGAATCAAAAATGAAAGCGAAAAAACCTCCCCCAGGCAGCAAAACTGCAGGGGGGAAAACTAAACAAAAGTAAAAACTATCCAAATGAAAAAACAATAAATTATATTGCAAAATCCAAAAAGAAACGAAAATAGCTCTCGAGCAAACACTCTCAAGCAAACACTCACAGCTCAATTACTCGCACCTGTCGTCACTTCTCCAATCAAGGATTAGCGCCCCCAGGCTGGTATGGCCGTAAGCGAGAAACAATCTCTTGCTACAACATATATAGTCAAAGTGAGTCTGATAAAACAGACATTTAGTCAATTCATCATTAAATGCTTAATACAAGGCAGTGTTGCTGATGAAATAGTGCAAGAGCACACCCTCGTGGACAAAATGCTTACAGCACCTGGTATTCCCAGGCGGTCTCCCATCCAAGTACTAACCAGGCCCGACCCTGCTTAGCTTCCGAGATCAGACGAGATCGGGCGTACCCAGGCTGGTATGGCCGTAAGCGAGAAACAATCTCTTGCTACAACATATATAGTCAAAGTGAGTGTGATAAACAGACATTGCATTTTCACCAATTAGATAAGCAGCTTGAACTTTGTGTCACTGAAAAAGTAGAAGAAATTACAAACACTGTTCCCATCACTTTTTAGCACAGGTAGTTGGATAAAATACAAACTTTATTTCCTTTCATCATTTGAACAGGGCAAAGGAGCACAAAGCACACACAAGCTGCATTCAGCAACAATATTCTTGTTTGTCTTATAAATACAAGGCAGATGCTAATTGAAAACACAAGGAAATTTGATCCTATTAAAAGGCAGGAAGCTGCATTTAGTCAATTCATCATTAAATGCTTACTACAAGGCAGTGTTGCTGATGAAATAGTGCAAGAGCACACCCTCGTGGACAAAATGCTTACAGCACCTGGTATTCCCAGGCGGTCTCCCATCCAAGTACTAACCAGGCCCGACCCTGCTTAGCTTCCGAGATCAGACGAGATCGGGCGTACCCAGGCTGGTATGGCCGTGAGCGAGAAACAATCTCTTGCTACAACATATATAGTCAAAGTGAGTGTGATAAACAGACATTGCATTTTCACCAATTAGATAAGCAGCTTGAACTTTGTGTCACTGAAAAAGTAGAAGAAATTACAAACACTGTTCCCATCACTTTTTAGCACAGGTAGTTGGATAAAATACAAACTTTATTTCCTTTCATCACTTGAACAGGGCAAAGGAGCACAAAGCACACACAAGCTGCATTCAGCAACAATATTCTTGTTTGTCTTATAAATACAAGGCAGATGCTAATTGAAAACACAAGGAAATTTGATCCTATTAAAAAGGCAGGAAGCTGCATTTAGTCAATTCATCATTAAATGCTTACTACAAGGCAGTGTTGCTGATGAAATAGTGCAGGAGCACACCCTCGTGGACAAAATGCTTACAGCACCTGGTATTCCCAGGCGGTCTCCCATCCAAGTACTAACCAGGCCCGACCCTGCTTAGCTTCCGAGATCAGACGAGATCGGGCGTACCCAGGCTGGTATGGCCGTAAGCGAGAAACAATCTCTTGCTACAACATATATAGTCAAAGTGAGTCTGATAAAACAGACATTTAGTCAATTCATCATTAAATGCTTAATACAAGGCAGTGTTGCTGATGAAATAGTGCAAGAGCACACCCTCGTGGACAAAATGCTTACAGCACCTGGTATTCCCAGGCGGTCTCCCATCCAAGTACTAACCAGGCCCGACCCTGCTTAGCTTCCGAGATCAGACGAGATCGGGCGTACCCAGGCTGGTATGGCCGTAAGCGAGAAACAATCTCTTGCTACAACATATATAGTCAAAGTGAGTGTGATAAACAGACATTGCATTTTCACCAATTAGATAAGCAGCTTGAACTTTGTGTCACTGAAAAAGTAGAAGAAATTACAAACACTGTTCCCATCACTTTTTAGCACAGGTAGTTGGATAAAATACAAACTTTATTTCCTTTCATCATTTGAACAGGGCAAAGGAGCACAAAGCACACACAAGCTGCATTCAGCAACAATATTCTTGTTTGTCTTATAAATACAAGGCAGATGCTAATTGAAAACACAAGGAAATTTGATCCTATTAAAAAGGCAGGAAGCTGCATTTAGTCAATTCATCATTAAATGCTTACTACAAGGCAGTGTTGCTGATGAAATAGTGCAGGGGCACACCCTCGTGGACAAAATGCTTACAGCACCTGGTATTCCCAGGCGGTCTCCCATCCAAGTACTAACCAGGCCCGACCCTGCTTAGCTTCCGAGATCAGACGAGATCGGGCGTACCCAGGCTGGTATGGCCGTAAGCGAGAAACAATCTCTTGCTACAACATATATAGTCAAAGTGAGTCTGATAAAACAGACATTTAGTCAATTCATCATTAAATGCTTAATACAAGGCAGTGTTGCTGATGAAATAGTGCAAGAGCACACCCTCGTGGACAAAATGCTTACAGCACCTGGTATTCCCAGGCGGTCTCCCATCCAAGTACTAACCAGGCCCGACCCTGCTTAGCTTCCGAGATCAGACGAGATCGGGCGTACCCAGGCTGGTATGGCCGTGAGCGAGAAACAATCTCTTGCTACAACATATATAGTCAAAGTGAGTGTGATAAACAGACATTGCATTTTCACCAATTAGATAAGCAGCTTGAACTTTGTGTCACTGAAAAAGTAGAAGAAATTACAAACACTTGTTCCCATCACTTTTTAGCACAGGTAGTTGGATAAAATACAAACTTTATTTCCTTTCATCATTTGAACAGGGCAAAGGAGCACAAAGCACACACAAGCTGCATTCAGCAACAATATTCTTGTTTGTCTTATAAATACAAGGCAGATGCTAATTGAAAACACAAGGAAATTTGATCCTATTAAAAAGGCAGGAAGCTGCATTTAGTCAATTCATCATTAAATGCTTACTACAAGGCAGTGTTGCTGATGAAATAGTGCAGGGGCACACCCTCGTGGACAAAATGCTTACAGCACCTGGTATTCCCAGGCGGTCTCCCATCCAAGTACTAACCAGGCCCGACCCTGCTTAGCTTCCGAGATCAGACGAGATCGGGCGTACCCAGGCTGGTATGGCCGTAAGCGAGAAACAATCTCTTGCTACAACATATATAGTCAAAGTGAGTCTGATAAAACAGACATTTAGTCAATTCATCATTAAATGCTTAATACAAGGCAGTGTTGCTGATGAAATAGTGCAAGAGCACACCCTCGTGGACAAAATGCTTACAGCACCTGGTATTCCCAGGCGGTCTCCCATCCAAGTACTAACCAGGCCCGACCCTGCTTAGCTTCCGAGATCAGACGAGATCGGGCGTACCCAGGCTGGTATGGCCGTAGCGAGAAACAATCTCTTGCTACAACATATATAGTCAAAGTGAGTGTGATAAAACAGACATTTAGTCAATTCATCATTAAATGCTTAATACAAGGCAGCTTGTTGCTGATGAAATAGTGCAAGAGCACACCCTCGTGGACAAAATGCTTACAGCACCTGGTATTCCCAGGCGGTCTCCCATCCAAGTACTAACCAGGCCCGACCCTGCTTAGCTTCCGAGATCAGACGAGATCGGGCGTACCCAGGCTGGTATGGCCGTAAGCGAGAAGCAATCTCTTGCTACAACATATATAGTCAAAGTGAGTGTGATAAACAGACATTGCATTTTCACCAATTAGATAAGCAGCTTGAACTTTGTGTCACTGAAAAAGTAGAAGAAATTACAAACACTGTTCCCATCACTTTTTAGCACAGGTAGTTGGATAAAATACAAACTTTATTTCCTTTCATCATTTGAACAGGGCAAAGGAGCACAAAGCACACACAAGCTGCATTCAGCAACAATATTCTTGTTTGTCTTATAAATACAAGGCAGATGCTAATTGAAAACACAAGGAAATTTGATCCTATTAAAAAGGCAGGAAGCTGCATTTAGTCAATTCATCATTAAATGCTTACTACAAGGCAGTGTTGCTGATGAAATAGTGCAGGGGCACACCCTCGTGGACAAAATGCTTACAGCACCTGGTATTCCCAGGCGGTCTCCCATCCAAGTACTAACCAGGCCCGACCCTGCTTAGCTTCCGAGATCAGACGAGATCGGGCGTACCCAGGCTGGTATGGCCGTAAGCGAGAAACAATCTCTTGCTACAACATATATAGTCAAAGTGAGTCTGATAAAACAGACATTTAGTCAATTCATCATTAAATGCTTAATACAAGGCAGTGTTGCTGATGAAATAGTGCAAGAGCACACCCTCGTGGACAAAATGCTTACAGCACCTGGTATTCCCAGGCGGTCTCCCATCCAAGTACTAACCAGGCCCGACCCTGCTTAGCTTCCGAGATCAGACGAGATCGGGCGTACCCAGGCTGGTATGGCCGTAAGCGAGAAACAATCTCTTGCTACAACATATATAGTCAAAGTGAGTGTGATAAACAGACATTGCATTTTCACCAATTAGATAAGCAGCTTGAACTTTGTGTCACTGAAAAAGTAGAAGAAATTACAAACACTGTTCCCATCACTTTTTAGCACAGGTAGTTGGATAAAATACAAACTTTATTTCCTTTCATCATTTGAACAGGGCAAAGGAGCACAAAGCACACACAAGCTGCATTCAGCAACAATATTCTTGTTTGTCTTATAAATACAAGGCAGATGCTAATTGAAAACACAAGGAAATTTGATCCTATTAAAAAGGCAGGAAGCTGCATTTAGTCAATTCATCATTAAATGCTTACTACAAGGCAGTGTTGCTGATGAAATAGTGCAGGGGCACACCCTCGTGGACAAAATGCTTACAGCACCTGGTATTCCCAGGCGGTCTCCCATCCAAGTACTAACCAGGCCCGACCCTGCTTAGCTTCCGAGATCAGACGAGATCGGGCGTACCCAGGCTGGTATGGCCGTAAGCGAGAAACAATCTCTTGCTACAACATATATAGTCAAAGTGAGTCTGATAAAACAGACATTTAGTCAATTCATCATTAAATGCTTAATACAAGGCAGTGTTGCTGATGAAATAGTGCAAGAGCACACCCTCGTGGACAAAATGCTTACAGCACCTGGTATTCCCAGGCGGTCTCCCATCCAAGTACTAACCAGGCCCGACCCTGCTTAGCTTCCGAGATCAGACGAGATCGGGCGTACCCAGGCTGGTATGGCCGTAAGCGAGAAACAATCTCTTGCTACAACATATATAGTCAAAGTGAGTGTGATAAACAGACATTGCATTTTCACCAATTAGATAAGCAGCTTGAACTTTGTGTCACTGAAAAAGTAGAAGAAATTACAAACACTGTTCCCATCACTTTTTAGCACAGGTAGTTGGATAAAATACAAACTTTATTTCCTTTCATCATTTGAACAGGGCAAAGGAGCACAAAGCACACACAAGCTGCATTCAGCAACAATATTCTTGTTTGTCTTATAAATACAAGGCAGATGCTAATTGAAAACACAAGGAAATTTGATCCTATTAAAAAGGCAGGAAGCTGCATTTAGTCAATTCATCATTAAATGCTTACTACAAGGCAGTGTTGCTGATGAAATAGTGCAGGGGCACACCCTCGTGGACAAAATGCTTACAGCACCTGGTATTCCCAGGCGGTCTCCCATCCAAGTACTAACCAGGCCCGACCCTGCTTAGCTTCCGAGATCAGACGAGATCGGGCGTACCCAGGCTGGTATGGCCGTAAGCGAGAAACAATCTCTTGCTACAACATATATAGTCAAAGTGAGTCTGATAAAACAGACATTTAGTCAATTCATCATTAAATGCTTAATACAAGGCAGTGTTGCTGATGAAATAGTGCAAGAGCACACCCTCGTGGACAAAATGCTTACAGCACCTGGTATTCCCAGGCGGTCTCCCATCCAAGTACTAACCAGGCCCGACCCTGCTTAGCTTCCGAGATCAGACGAGATCGGGCGTACCCAGGCTGGTATGGCCGTAAGCGAGAAACAATCTCTTGCTACAACATATATAGTCAAAGTGAGTGTGATAAACAGACATTGCATTTTCACCAATTAGATAAGCAGCTTGAACTTTGTGTCACTGAAAAAGTAGAAGAAATTACAAACACTGTTCCCATCACTTTTTAGCACAGGTAGTTGGATAAAATACAAACTTTATTTCCTTTCATCATTTGAACAGGGCAAAGGAGCACAAAGCACACACAAGCTGCATTCAGCAACAATATTCTTGTTTGTCTTATAAATACAAGGCAGATGCTAATTGAAAACACAAGGAAATTTGATCCTATTAAAAAGGCAGGAAGCTGCATTTAGTCAATTCATCATTAAATGCTTACTACAAGGCAGTGTTGCTGATGAAATAGTGCAGGGGCACACCCTCGTGGACAAAATGCTTACAGCACCTGGTATTCCCAGGCGGTCTCCCATCCAAGTACTAACCAGGCCCGACCCTGCTTAGCTTCCGAGATCAGACGAGATCGGGCGTACCCAGGCTGGTATGGCCGTAAGCGAGAAACAATCTCTTGCTACAACATATATAGTCAAAGTGAGTCTGATAAAACAGACATTTAGTCAATTCATCATTAAATGCTTAATACAAGGCAGTGTTGCTGATGAAATAGTGCAAGAGCACACCCTCGTGGACAAAATGCTTACAGCACCTGGTATTCCCAGGCGGTCTCCCATCCAAGTACTAACCAGGCCCGACCCTGCTTAGCTTCCGAGATCAGACGAGATCGGGCGTACCCAGGCTGGTATGGCCGTAAGCGAGAAACAATCTCTTGCTACAACATATATAGTCAAAGTGAGTGTGATAAACAGACATTGCATTTTCACCAATTAGATAAGCAGCTTGAACTTTGTGTCACTGAAAAAGTAGAAGAAATTACAAACACTTGTTCCCATCACTTTTTAGCACAGGTAGTTGGATAAAATACAAACTTTATTTCCTTTCATCACTTGAACAGGGCAAAGGAGCACAAAGCACACACAAACTGCATTCAGCAACAATATTCTTGTTTGTCTTATAAATACAAGGCAGATGCTAATTGAAAACACAAGGAAATTTGATCCTATTAAAAAGGCAGGAAGCTGCATTTAGTCAATTCATCATTAAATGCTTACTACAAGGCAGTGTTGCTGATGAAATAGTGCAGGGGCACACCCTCGTGGACAAAATGCTTACAGCACCTGGTATTCCCAGGCGGTCTCCCATCCAAGTACTAACCAGGCCCGACCCTGCTTAGCTTCCGAGATCAGACGAGATCGGGCGTACCCAGGCTGGTATGGCCGTAAGCGAGAAACAATCTCTTGCTACAACATATATAGTCAAAGTGAGTCTGATAAAACAGACATTTAGTCAATTCATCATTAAATGCTTACTACAAGGCAGTGTTGCTGATGAAATAGTGCAAGAGCACACCCTCGTGGACAAAATGCTTACAGCACCTGGTATTCCCAGGCGGTCTCCCATCCAAGTACTAACCAGGCCCGACCCTGCTTAGCTTCCGAGATCAGACGAGATCGGGCGTACCCAGGCTGGTATGGCCGTAAGCGAGAAACAATCTCTTGCTACAACATATATAGTCAAAGTGAGTCTGATAAAACAGACATTTAGTCAATTCATCATTAAATGCTTAATACAAGGCAGTGTTGCTGATGAAATAGTGCAAGAGCACACCCTCGTGGACAAAATGCTTACAGCACCTGGTATTCCCAGGCGGTCTCCCATCCAAGTACTAACCAGGCCCGACCCTGCTTAGCTTCCGAGATCAGACGAGATCGGGCGTACCCAGGCTGGTATGGCCGTAAGCGAGAAACAATCTCTTGCTACAACATATATAGTCAAAGTGAGTGTGATAAACAGACATTGCATTTTCACCAATTAGATAAGCAGCTTGAACTTTGTGTCACTGAAAAAGTAGAAGAAATTACAAACACTGTTCCCATCACTTTTTAGCACAGGTAGTTGGATAAAATACAAACTTTATTTCCTTTCATCACTTGAACAGGGCAAAGGAGCACAAAGCACACACAAGCTGCATTCAGCAACAATATTCTTGTTTGTCTTATAAATACAAGGCAGATGCTAATTGAAAACACAAGGAAATTTGATCCTATTAAAAAGGCAGGAAGCTGCATTTAGTCAATTCATCATTAAATGCTTACTACAAGGCAGTGTTGCTGATGAAATAGTGCAGGGGCACACCCTCGTGGACAAAATGCTTACAGCACCTGGTATTCCCAGGCGGTCTCCCATCCAAGTACTAACCAGGCCCGACCCTGCTTAGCTTCCGAGATCAGACGAGATCGGGCGTACCCAGGCTGGTATGGCCGTAAGCGAGAAACAATCTCTTGCTACAACATATATAGTCAAAGTGAGTCTGATAAAACAGACATTTAGTCAATTCATCATTAAATGCTTAATACAAGGCAGTGTTGCTGATGAAATAGTGCAAGAGCACACCCTCGTGGACAAAATGCTTACAGCACCTGGTATTCCCAGGCGGTCTCCCATCCAAGTACTAACCAGGCCCGACCCTGCTTAGCTTCCGAGATCAGACGAGATCGGGCGTACCCAGGCTGGTATGGCCGTAAGCGAGAAACAATCTCTTGCTACAACATATATAGTCAAAGTGAGTGTGATAAACAGACATTGCATTTTCACCAATTAGATAAGCAGCTTGAACTTTGTGTCACTGAAAAAGTAGAAGAAATTACAAACACTGTTCCCATCACTTTTTAGCACAGGTAGTTGGATAAAATACAAACTTTATTTCCTTTCATCATTTGAACAGGGCAAAGGAGCACAAAGCACACACAAGCTGCATTCAGCAACAATATTCTTGTTTGTCTTATAAATACAAGGCAGATGCTAATTGAAAACACAAGGAAATTTGATCCTATTAAAAAGGCAGGAAGCTGCATTTAGTCAATTCATCATTAAATGCTTACTACAAGGCAGTGTTGCTGATGAAATAGTGCAAGAGCACACCCTCGTGGACAAAATGCTTACAGCACCTGGTATTCCCAGGCGGTCTCCCATCCAAGTACTAACCAGGCCCGACCCTGCTTAGCTTCCGAGATCAGACGAGATCGGGCGTACCCAGGCTGGTATGGCCGTGAGCGAGAAACAATCTCTTGCTACAACATATATAGTCAAAGTGAGTGTGATAAACAGACATTGCATTTTCACCAATTAGATAAGCAGCTTGAACTTTGTGTCACTGAAAAAGTAGAAGAAATTACAAACACTGTTCCC
The DNA here is from genome assembly GCF_905237065.1 of Salmo salar. Taxonomy (NCBI): domain Eukaryota; kingdom Metazoa; phylum Chordata; class Actinopteri; order Salmoniformes; family Salmonidae; genus Salmo; species Salmo salar. The sequence continues at coordinate 60,438 of NW_025548922.1, forward strand.
ATCACTTTTTAGCACAGGTAGTTGGATAAAATACAAACTTTATTTCCTTTCATCATTTGAACAGGGCAAAGGAGCACAAAGCACACACAAGCTGCATTCAGCAACAATATTCTTGTTTGTCTTATAAATACAAGGCAGATGCTAATTGAAAACACAAGGAAATTTGATCCTATTAAAAAGGCAGGAAGCTGCATTTAGTCAATTCATCATTAAATGCTTACTACAAGGCAGTGTTGCTGATGAAATAGTGCAGGGGCACACCCTCGTGGACAAAATGCTTACAGCACCTGGTATTCCCAGGCGGTCTCCCATCCAAGTACTAACCAGGCCCGACCCTGCTTAGCTTCCGAGATCAGACGAGATCGGGCGTACCCAGGCTGGTATGGCCGTAAGCGAGAAACAATCTCTTGCTACAACATATATAGTCAAAGTGAGTCTGATAAAACAGACATTTAGTCAATTCATCATTAAATGCTTAATACAAGGCAGTGTTGCTGATGAAATAGTGCAAGAGCACACCCTCGTGGACAAAATGCTTACAGCACCTGGTATTCCCAGGCGGTCTCCCATCCAAGTACTAACCAGGCCCGACCCTGCTTAGCTTCCGAGATCAGACGAGATCGGGCGTACCCAGGCTGGTATGGCCGTAAGCGAGAAACAATCTCTTGCTACAACATATATAGTCAAAGTGAGTGTGATAAACAGACATTGCATTTTCACCAATTAGATAAGCAGCTTGAACTTTGTGTCACTGAAAAAGTAGAAGAAATTACAAACACTGTTCCCATCACTTTTTAGCACAGGTAGTTGGATAAAATACAAACTTTATTTCCTTTCATCATTTGAACAGGGCAAAGGAGCACAAAGCACACACAAGCTGCATTCAGCAACAATATTCTTGTTTGTCTTATAAATACAAGGCAGATGCTAATTGAAAACACAAGGAAATTTGATCCTATTAAAAAGGCAGGAAGCTGCATTTAGTCAATTCATCATTAAATGCTTACTACAAGGCAGTGTTGCTGATGAAATAGTGCAGGGGCACACCCTCGTGGACAAAATGCTTACAGCACCTGGTATTCCCAGGCGGTCTCCCATCCAAGTACTAACCAGGCCCGACCCTGCTTAGCTTCCGAGATCAGACGAGATCGGGCGTACCCAGGCTGGTATGGCCGTAAGCGAGAAACAATCTCTTGCTACAACATATATAGTCAAAGTGAGTCTGATAAAACAGACATTTAGTCAATTCATCATTAAATGCTTAATACAAGGCAGTGTTGCTGATGAAATAGTGCAAGAGCACACCCTCGTGGACAAAATGCTTACAGCACCTGGTATTCCCAGGCGGTCTCCCATCCAAGTACTAACCAGGCCCGACCCTGCTTAGCTTCCGAGATCAGACGAGATCGGGCGTACCCAGGCTGGTATGGCCGTAAGCGAGAAACAATCTCTTGCTACAACATATATAGTCAAAGTGAGTGTGATAAACAGACATTGCATTTTCACCAATTAGATAAGCAGCTTGAACTTTGTGTCACTGAAAAAGTAGAAGAAATTACAAACACTGTTCCCATCACTTTTTAGCACAGGTAGTTGGATAAAATACAAACTTTATTTCCTTTCATCATTTGAACAGGGCAAAGGAGCACAAAGCACACACAAGCTGCATTCAGCAACAATATTCTTGTTTGTCTTATAAATACAAGGCAGATGCTAATTGAAAACACAAGGAAATTTGATCCTATTAAAAAGGCAGGAAGCTGCATTTAGTCAATTCATCATTAAATGCTTACTACAAGGCAGTGTTGCTGATGAAATAGTGCAGGGGCACACCCTCGTGGACAAAATGCTTACAGCACCTGGTATTCCCAGGCGGTCTCCCATCCAAGTACTAACCAGGCCCGACCCTGCTTAGCTTCCGAGATCAGACGAGATCGGGCGTACCCAGGCTGGTATGGCCGTAAGCGAGAAACAATCTCTTGCTACAACATATATAGTCAAAGTGAGTCTGATAAAACAGACATTTAGTCAATTCATCATTAAATGCTTAATACAAGGCAGTGTTGCTGATGAAATAGTGCAAGAGCACACCCTCGTGGACAAAATGCTTACAGCACCTGGTATTCCCAGGCGGTCTCCCATCCAAGTACTAACCAGGCCCGACCCTGCTTAGCTTCCGAGATCAGACGAGATCGGGCGTACCCAGGCTGGTATGGCCGTAAGCGAGAAACAATCTCTTGCTACAACATATATAGTCAAAGTGAGTGTGATAAACAGACATTGCATTTTCACCAATTAGATAAGCAGCTTGAACTTTGTGTCACTGAAAAAGTAGAAGAAATTACAAACACTGTTCCCATCACTTTTTAGCACAGGTAGTTGGATAAAATACAAACTTTATTTCCTTTCATCATTTGAACAGGGCAAAGGAGCACAAAGCACACACAAGCTGCATTCAGCAACAATATTCTTGTTTGTCTTATAAATACAAGGCAGATGCTAATTGAAAACACAAGGAAATTTGATCCTATTAAAAAGGCAGGAAGCTGCATTTAGTCAATTCATCATTAAATGCTTACTACAAGGCAGTGTTGCTGATGAAATAGTGCAGGAGCACACCCTCGTGGACAAAATGCTTACAGCACCTGGTATTCCCAGGCGGTCTCCCATCCAAGTACTAACCAGGCCCGACCCTGCTTAGCTTCCGAGATCAGACGAGATCGGGCGTACCCAGGCTGGTATGGCCGTAAGCGAGAAACAATCTCTTGCTACAACATATATAGTCAAAGTGAGTCTGATAAAACAGACATTTAGTCAATTCATCATTAAATGCTTAATACAAGGCAGTGTTGCTGATGAAATAGTGCAAGAGCACACCCTCGTGGACAAAATGCTTACAGCACCTGGTATTCCCAGGCGGTCTCCCATCCAAGTACTAACCAGGCCCGACCCTGCTTAGCTTCCGAGATCAGACGAGATCGGGCGTACCCAGGCTGGTATGGCCGTAAGCGAGAAACAATCTCTTGCTACAACATATATAGTCAAAGTGAGTGTGATAAACAGACATTGCATTTTCACCAATTAGATAAGCAGCTTGAACTTTGTGTCACTGAAAAAGTAGAAGAAATTACAAACACTGTTCCCATCACTTTTTAGCACAGGTAGTTGGATAAAATACAAACTTTATTTCCTTTCATCATTTGAACAGGGCAAAGGAGCACAAAGCACACACAAGCTGCATTCAGCAACAATATTCTTGTTTGTCTTATAAATACAAGGCAGATGCTAATTGAAAACACAAGGAAATTTGATCCTATTAAAAAGGCAGGAAGCTGCATTTAGTCAATTCATCATTAAATGCTTACTACAAGGCAGTGTTGCTGATGAAATAGTGCAGGGGCACACCCTCGTGGACAAAATGCTTACAGCACCTGGTATTCCCAGGCGGTCTCCCATCCAAGTACTAACCAGGCCCGACCCTGCTTAGCTTCCGAGATCAGACGAGATCGGGCGTACCCAGGCTGGTATGGCCGTAAGCGAGAAACAATCTCTTGCTACAACATATATAGTCAAAGTGAGTCTGATAAAACAGACATTTAGTCAATTCATCATTAAATGCTTAATACAAGGCAGTGTTGCTGATGAAATAGTGCAAGAGCACACCCTCGTGGACAAAATGCTTACAGCACCTGGTATTCCCAGGCGGTCTCCCATCCAAGTACTAACCAGGCCCGACCCTGCTTAGCTTCCGAGATCAGACGAGATCGGGCGTACCCAGGCTGGTATGGCCGTAAGCGAGAAACAATCTCTTGCTACAACATATATAGTCAAAGTGAGTGTGATAAACAGACATTGCATTTTCACCAATTAGATAAGCAGCTTGAACTTTGTGTCACTGAAAAAGTAGAAGAAATTACAAACACTGTTCCCATCACTTTTTAGCACAGGTAGTTGGATAAAATACAAACTTTATTTCCTTTCATCATTTGAACAGGGCAAAGGAGCACAAAGCACACACAAGCTGCATTCAGCAACAATATTCTTGTTTGTCTTATAAATACAAGGCAGATGCTAATTGAAAACACAAGGAAATTTGATCCTATTAAAAAGGCAGGAAGCTGCATTTAGTCAATTCATCATTAAATGCTTACTACAAGGCAGTGTTGCTGATGAAATAGTGCAGGGGCACACCCTCGTGGACAAAATGCTTACAGCACCTGGTATTCCCAGGCGGTCTCCCATCCAAGTACTAACCAGGCCCGACCCTGCTTAGCTTCCGAGATCAGACGAGATCGGGCGTACCCAGGCTGGTATGGCCGTAAGCGAGAAACAATCTCTTGCTACAACATATATAGTCAAAGTGAGTCTGATAAAACAGACATTTAGTCAATTCATCATTAAATGCTTAATACAAGGCAGTGTTGCTGATGAAATAGTGCAAGAGCACACCCTCGTGGACAAAATGCTTACAGCACCTGGTATTCCCAGGCGGTCTCCCATCCAAGTACTAACCAGGCCCGACCCTGCTTAGCTTCCGAGATCAGACGAGATCGGGCGTACCCAGGCTGGTATGGCCGTAAGCGAGAAACAATCTCTTGCTACAACATATATAGTCAAAGTGAGTGTGATAAACAGACATTGCATTTTCACCAATTAGATAAGCAGCTTGAACTTTGTGTCACTGAAAAAGTAGAAGAAATTACAAACACTGTTCCCATCACTTTTTAGCACAGGTAGTTGGATAAAATACAAACTTTATTTCCTTTCATCATTTGAACAGGGCAAAGGAGCACAAAGCACACACAAGCTGCATTCAGCAACAATATTCTTGTTTGTCTTATAAATACAAGGCAGATGCTAATTGAAAACACAAGGAAATTTGATCCTATTAAAAAGGCAGGAAGCTGCATTTAGTCAATTCATCATTAAATGCTTACTACAAGGCAGTGTTGCTGATGAAATAGTGCAGGGGCACACCCTCGTGGACAAAATGCTTACAGCACCTGGTATTCCCAGGCGGTCTCCCATCCAAGTACTAACCAGGCCCGACCCTGCTTAGCTTCCGAGATCAGACGAGATCGGGCGTACCTTTTTTTTTATCTTTTATTATGAAAAAACACATAATATTTACAATATTCAAACAATAATAATAAAAAAGGATGAACAATTCATCCTTTTACAAAATCAAAAAAGAAAAGAAAATAAAACCAATTAATAATTAAAAGCAAGTTTTCCATTTTGATCAATTTCGATAAAAGTGCTCCCCCACACAAACAGTTTTTCAAAATTACATCCTCCATATTTATATATTAGTTCAATATCTTTCTCTAAAATACTTTTAAATAAAACCTCCACACTCACAATTTTCCCTTCATAATGTCCTAAATTCCTTCTTTGTCTTACAGCGTATCTAGCATGGCTAAGAACAAAATTCATCAAATTAATATTAAAAACTTTGCTTTTCCCATTTATACCAAATAGAAACAACCTCCTCCACTCAATCCCATTTACAATATCTTCTCCCCAATGTTGTTCTAAAAGCCCCTTTATAAACTCATGAAACCCTTGTAATCTACTACATTCAATAAAAAAGTGCATAAAATTTTCCACCTCCGTACCACAAATATCACATTCTCTTTTAATGTCTCTATTTATTTGATGTAAAACCACGTTCGTAAAAATCCTATTATGTTTCAATTTAAAATCATTATCTTCACATTCTATAGAATTATATTTGACATTGACATTCTTCCATATTGATTTTACATCTATATTTACAAATACCCTAGACCACACTTTTTCTGAAGCAGGAGCTTTTATCTCTCTTAAAATACATTTTTCATAAATCTTTTTAACTTTCAAACCTGATAAAACATGTTTCTCCCCATTACTTTCATAATATAAAACCGGTAAACCCTTAGCTCTCTCAACCACCTCTGTATTTATTAAAAGCACCCATTCTTCAGGAATACACCCTAAAATTCTCTTATACATATTATCTACTGTAGTTTTGCTTATTTCATCTTCCACTTCACAAACATTATCATAAATCGCTTGTACAGTAAGGAACCCTGGAATGACCTCGTATAAAATATCCCCAATCTGTCTCATCCCAGCCCTCATAAAATATTTACAAAACAACATCTTATTATTATATTGTATCTTGGGATTTAAGAAAATTGGCTGATTTAAAATATTGTCTAAAATGGTACACTCATAATAAATATTTGGTAAAAACTCCCCCCAAGCTTCAAACACTTCTCTATAAAACAATGGTATATTACTTAACATTTCTTTTTTCATGCACATCAATAAACCATTGTCCCCCATCCTCCCAACCTCCTGCAAATACTCCTTAAAAAATCTTTTCCATCCATAATCTAGTTCACCATATAAATATTTCCGTACCATTTTAACTCTAATTGCTTTTTTCCTTACATTTAAATCCACCAACTTCAAACCCCCCTCCTCATAACCTGCAATCAATGTTTTAAAAGAAATTTTCGCTCCTTTCCCATCCCATAAAAAATCAACTAAAATCATATTCATTTCAGATAAAACCCATTCTGGTACATCTAAAACGTTCATGACATGAATAAAAATTGACATCAGCAAGGAATTTACAACAATTACTTTCCCTTTTAATTTCAAAGCCCTCCCCCTCCACATATTTACTACCTTCCTAACTTTGTTTATAACCCCACTCCATGTCAGATCCCTAGCTTCTTGTTCCTTCACCCCTAAAAACACACCTAACACCTTAAAATAATCATTTACCACCTTAAAAGGAAAAGTCCCCTCATTATTCTTCCCAACATACATTATTACTGACTTCTCCATATTCACTTTAGCTCCTGAGGCTTTCTCATATACTTTAAAACACTCCATCACCCTTTTAACACTTCCCTCATCTCTGACTGTAATTGTGGTATCGTCTGCATATTGATGAATTAAACTAAAACCTCCTTGCGGAGTCTCTACACAATTTATAAAATGATCTTTTTTAAGGTATGCCGCTAAGGGTTCTACCGATAAAACAAACAATAAAGCTGATAAAGGGCACCCCTGTCTCACTGATCTCTCAAGAATAAAAGAATCTGTTAAAATCCCATTACATTTAACCCTACTTTTAGCCTTTCTATATAATAATTTTATCCATCTTATAATTCCATTTCCAAACCCATACTTTTCCAGTACCCTAAACATAAAATCATGTTCCACCCTGTCAAAAGCTTTATTAAAATCTATACTTAAAACAATTCCCCCCTATCTTATCGCTATTCATTTTATTTATCACATCTCTAAGTGTAGTTATGGTATCTGCTATATCTCTTCCAGGCACACTATAATTTTGTGTAGGTGCTATAATATCATTTAAAACCATCTTCATCCTATTTGCCAGTATCTTAGCTAAAATCTTATAATCTGAGTTTAATAAACTAATTGGCCTATAATTTTCTAATTTCAATTTACTCCCCTTATTTTTATATAAAATCGATATCAGCCCTGTCACCATGGAATCTGAAACAGTATTATTGTCTTCCATATATTGATATACTTCTAATAAAATAGGTGCTAAAATACTTTCATACATTTTATAAAACTCTGCAATTAGTCCATCTACTCCAGGACTTTTATTTATTTGTAAACCCTTAATTGCATCTTTCACTTCATCCATTGTTATCTTCCTATCACACATTTGCTTATCCTCAACACCAATTTGCACATCAACACTACTTAAAATCTCTTTTACACACCCCTCATCCACCTCCCCTTTCTTAAATAAATCCTTATAAAAATTCTGTACCGTTTCTAATATCTCCACATAATCATTTACCACTTCACCCTTTACATTTTCAATCTCACTAATATATGATTTCATCTGTTTAGTTTTCTCTAAACCAAGAAAAAACGACGTACATTTCTCCCCTTCTAAAACATATTTTGCCCTACTTCTTATAATTGCACCCTTACACTTATCTATTTCACATTTGCTCAATTTTTCTTTTAAATCTAAAAACTTTTCAATAGTATAATCAGGATCACTATCACATTTCTTCATTTCTTCATTCAATTTTGTTCTTAAATAATTTTCTGCTCTTGTCATCCTACTCCTCTGCTTCCTTGCATATCTAATACTAAAAACTTTTATTTTTTCTTTAACATTTTCCCACCACTTGCACTTATCATTCCCTTTTTGCTTATCCTCCATTTCATGTTCTATCAAAGATTTAAGTTGTTTCCCGTATTCCTCATCACCTAGATACCCTGCATTCATACACCATATTCCCCCCCTTTCCTTTCCTTATCTAACCCCACCGAAAATGTTAACCCAGCATGATCACTAAAAGTTGTAAAAATATATTTAATATCCTTCATAAAATTCCTTAACCCTTCATTTACTAAAACCAAATCTATCCGTGTCTGTTTCAATTCCCCTAAAACCACCTGCCTTCTAGAAAATTCTCTCTTATTAGGATTCTCCTCCCTCCATATATCAATTAAATTGTTTTCAACCATCATCTTCCTTAAAACCCCCCCTAGATACGTCACTTCTAAAAATAGCTCCCCTTGTCATATCTAGTCTATCCATTTTTACATTAAAATCCCCAACTAAAATACAGTTTCCCTTGCACCATTTCGCTAATTCTAAAAATAAATTCCTTCTCTCTATTTCATTATTCGGCGCATAAATATTTATAATCCTAAAAACCCTACTCATATATTCAAAATCTAAAATTAAAATCCTCCCATTATTATCATTATATATCTTCTTCACATTTTCTACTACATCCTTCCTTATTAAAATTGCAACCCCACATGAATTCCCCCTACCATTGTTTACATAAATAAAATCCCTCCATATTTTCTGAATTTCTAAAACACACATATTATCCCAGTGCGTCTCTTGAATACATAAAATATCAGAATTCTTTATGTGTACTATTCTATTAAATTTTCCTATTGTTCTCAACCCATTCGCATTTATCGACATTATTGTTACCATACTAATAAATAATAAAATTATAAAATATAATTTCATTATCCTCTACCTTTTATCCAGTTTCTTTCCTCTTCCACCCTTTCTCTCCCCCCCCTCCGCTGCTTTCCTCTTCCTGTATCCTCCTCTCATTCTTTCAAATTTTTCCCCATCATCCGAGTCCGATATCTCCTCCAAGTCCATTTCATCCAGCCAACTTTTCTTCTTTACACCCTCATCCGTTGTGCTCCCCGTGTTCATCGCCGATTCTGGAATGCTCGTTGTGCTCCCCGTGTTCATCCGCCGATTCTGGAATGTTCATTCGTTATGTTGTCGTGCTCCCCGTGTTCTCCGCCGTTTCTGGAATGTTACTTCATCTCCGTCTCATGTATGTAGTCGTTGTGCTCCCCGTGTTCATACCCGTCTCTGTTATTGTCATTAAACTTAAGACCCTCTCCATTTCTTCACCCCCCGAGGTACTTGTTTGTGCTGTGCTTTCCCCCAAAACCCGTGAGTCCCCGTGCTTCCCCCCAGTCCACTTCCCCTCTCCTCCTGAAAACTCCATCTTCTTATTTCCGAATCCATACTGCTCCCAATTTCGTTAATCTTCTGGTCTTCTTTCTTCTCCCTTCTTCCTTCCTCCGTCTCTCCACCTTCCACCACGTCCTCTCCTCCATCTTCTTCTCCTTCTTGCGATGATACAACTGCTTCCTCGAATAGTACTTGACTCCCCTCTTCAGTCATAACTTCTCCACAGTTGCATTCCGCCAATCTCTTTCTGCATCTTCCACAAACATTCCTTTCCTTCTCTCCGACACACTCTCTCGCATAATGGCCTTGATTGCCGCACTTGAAACACTTGAATTCAGGGCAATCTTTAACTATGTGCCCAGGTTGTATGCACAATCGACAAACTCTGACCTGCTTGTCATGGATCACCCTGAAGTATTCAGCTCCTTCCAGCGTCTCAATTTTTGTGGAATATGGCAATGATTTTACTTTTTCCGTAAATTTAACTTTACAAAACCGTGTTCCGTCAACCACCTCCGTTCCAGGCCAAACTCTCCTCCTTATCTCCGAGACGGCCGTTACTCCCCAGCTACTCAGCTTGTCCAGTATAACTTTGTCTTCGATGTATACCGGTAGATTCATAAAAGACACCACCAATTCATTAACATTCACATCTCTCGCCAGTAATCCTGTTGTCCTTTATCCTTAAACCGTCCATTAGCCGTTCTTTACCTTTTCCGTTTCTCATCGTAATTTCATACTTCTTATCGCCTTTCATTCGGCATCCCACCACCTCTCCACACGTCTCCTTAATTGCTCGCAGTAATTCCATCGTCGTCATCTTTTCTTCTCCCACCAACTCAATTGCCACCGTGTATTCTTTGCCATATTTCATTCCTTCTTATTTTCGTTTTCCTTCCGTTGCGCATTTTCGTTGTCTTTGTCCGTTCCGTTTGTCGTTGCCATGTTGTCCGTCATTGTGAATCAAAAATGAAAGCGAAAAAACCTCCCCCAGGCAGCAAAACTGCAGGGGGGAAAACTAAACAAAACTAAAAACTATCCAAATAAAAAAACAATAAATTATATTGCAAAAACCAAAAAAGAAACGAAAATAGCTCTCGAGCAAACACTCTCAAGCAAACACTCACAGCTCAATTACTCGCACCTGTCGTCACTTCTCCAATCAAGGATTAGCGCCCCCAGGCTGGTATGGCCGTAAGCGAGAAACAATCTCTTGCTACAACATATATAGTCAAAGTGAGTGTGATAAACAGACATTGCATTTTCACCAATTAGATAAGCAGCTTGAACTTTGTGTCACTGAAAAAGTAGAAGAAATTACAAACACTGTTCCCATCACTTTTTAGCACAGGTAGTTGGATAAAATACAAACTTTATTTCCTTTCATCATTTGAACAGGGCAAAGGAGCACAAAGCACACACAAGCTGCATTCAGCAACAATATTCTTGTTTGTCTTATAAATACAAGGCAGATGCTAATTGAAAACACAAGGAAATTTGATCCTATTAAAAAGGCAGGAAGCTGCATTTAGTCAATTCATCATTAAATGCTTACTACAAGGCAGTGTTGCTGATGAAATAGTGCAGGGGCACACCCTCGTGGACAAAATGCTTACAGCACCTGGTATTCCCAGGCGGTCTCCCATCCAAGTACTAACCAGGCCCGACCCTGCTTAGCTTCCGAGATCAGACGAGATCGGGCGTACCCAGGCTGGTATGGCCGTAAGCGAGAAACAATCTCTTGCTACAACATATATAGTCAAAGTGAGTCTGATAAAACAGACATTTAGTCAATTCATCATTAAATGCTTAATACAAGGCAGTGTTGCTGATGAAATAGTGCAAGAGCACACCCTCGTGGACAAAATGCTTACAGCACCTGGTATTCCCAGGCGGTCTCCCATCCAAGTACTAACCAGGCCCGACCCTGCTTAGCTTCCGAGATCAGACGAGATCGGGCGTACCCAGGCTGGTATGGCCGTAAGCGAGAAACAATCTCTTGCTACAACATATATAGTCAAAGTGAGTGTGATAAACAGACATTGCATTTTCACCAATTAGATAAGCAGCTTGAACTTTGTGTCACTGAAAAAGTAGAAGAAATTACAAACACTGTTCCCATCACTTTTTAGCACAGGTAGTTGGATAAAATACAAACTTTATTTCCTTTCATCATTTGAACAGGGCAAAGGAGCACAAAGCACACACAAGCTGCATTCAGCAACAATATTCTTGTTTGTCTTATAAATACAAGGCAGATGCTAATTGAAAACACAAGGAAATTTGATCCTATTAAAAAGGCAGGAAGCTGCATTTAGTCAATTCATCATTAAATGCTTACTACAAGGCAGTGTTGCTGATGAAATAGTGCAGGGGCACACCCTCGTGGACAAAATGCTTACAGCACCTGGTATTCCCAGGCGGTCTCCCATCCAAGTACTAACCAGGCCCGACCCTGCTTAGCTTCCGAGATCAGACGAGATCGGGCGTACCCAGGCTGGTATGGCCGTAAGCGAGAAACAATCTCTTGCTACAACATATATAGTCAAAGTGAGTGTGATAAAACAGAATTTGCATTTTCACCAATTAGATAAGCAGCTTGAATTTGTGTCACTGAAAAAGTAGAAGAAATTACAAACACTGTTCCCATACTTTTTAGCACAGGTAGTTGGATAAAATACAAACTTTTTTCATCATTGAAAGGGCAAAGGAGCACAAAGCACACACAAGCTGCATTCAAAATATTCTTGTTGTTTATAAATAAAGGCAGATGTAATTGAAAACAGATTAAAAGGCAGGAAGCTGCATTTAGTCAATTCATCATTAAATGCTTAATACAAGGCAGTGTTGCTGATGAAATAGTGCAGGGGCACACCCTCGTGGACAAAATGCTTACAGCACCTGGTATTCCCAGGCGGTCTCCCATCCAAGTACTAACCAGGCCCGACCCTGCTTAGCTTCCGAGATCAGACGAGATCGGGCGTACCCAGGCTGGTATGGCCGTAAGCGAGAAACAATCTCTTGCTACAACATATATAGTCAAAGTGAGTGTGATAAACAGACATTGCATTTTCACCAATTAGATAAGCAGCTTGAACTTTGTGTCACTGAAAAAGTAGAAGAAATTACAAACACTGTTCCCATCACTTTTTAGCACAGGTAGTTGGATAAAATACAAACTTTATTTCCTTTCATCATTTGAACAGGGCAAAGGAGCACAAAGCACACACAAGCTGCATTCAGCAACAATATTCTTGTTTGTCTTATAAATACAAGGCAGATGCTAATTGAAAACACAAGGAAATTTGATCCTATTAAAAAGGCAGGAAGCTGCATTTAGTCAATTCATCATTAAATGCTTACTACAAGGCAGTGTTGCTGATGAAATAGTGCAGGGGCACACCCTCGTGGACAAAATGCTTACAGCACCTGGTATTCCCAGGCGGTCTCCCATCCAAGTACTAACCAGGCCCGACCCTGCTTAGCTTCCGAGATCAGACGAGATCGGGCGTACCCAGGCTGGTATGGCCGTAAGCGAGAAACAATCTCTTGCTACAACATATATAGTCAAAGTGAGTCTGATAAAACAGACATTTAGTCAATTCATCATTAAATGCTTAATACAAGGCAGTGTTGCTGATGAAATAGTGCAAGAGCACACCCTCGTGGACAAAATGCTTACAGCACCTGGTATTCCCAGGCGGTCTCCCATCCAAGTACTAACCAGGCCCGACCCTGCTTAGCTTCCGAGATCAGACGAGATCGGGCGTACCCAGGCTGGTATGGCCGTAAGCGAGAAACAATCTCTTGCTACAACATATATAGTCAAAGTGAGTGTGATAAACAGACATTGCATTTTCACCAATTAGATAAGCAGCTTGAACTTTGTGTCACTGAAAAAGTAGAAGAAATTACAAACACTGTTCCCATCACTTTTTAGCACAGGTAGTTGGATAAAATACAAACTTTATTTCCTTTCATCATTTGAACAGGGCAAAGGAGCACAAAGCACACACAAGCTGCATTCAGCAACAATATTCTTGTTTGTCTTATAAATACAAGGCAGATGCTAATTGAAAACACAAGGAAATTTGATCCTATTAAAAAGGCAGGAAGCTGCATTTAGTCAATTCATCATTAAATGCTTACTACAAGGCAGTGTTGCTGATGAAATAGTGCAGGGGCACACCCTCGTGGACAAAATGCTTACAGCACCTGGTATTCCCAGGCGGTCTCCCATCCAAGTACTAACCAGGCCCGACCCTGCTTAGCTTCCGAGATCAGACGAGATCGGGCGTACCCAGGCTGGTATGGCCGTAAGCGAGAAACAATCTCTTGCTACAACATATATAGTCAAAGTGAGTCTGATAAAACAGACATTTAGTCAATTCATCATTAAATGCTTAATACAAGGCAGTGTTGCTGATGAAATAGTGCAAGAGCACACCCTCGTGGACAAAATGCTTACAGCACCTGGTATTCCCAGGCGGTCTCCCATCCAAGTACTAACCAGGCCCGACCCTGCTTAGCTTCCGAGATCAGACGAGATCGGGCGTACCCAGGCTGGTATGGCCGTAAGCGAGAAACAATCTCTTGCTACAACATATATAGTCAAAGTGAGTGTGATAAACAGACATTGCATTTTCACCAATTAGATAAGCAGCTTGAACTTTGTGTCACTGAAAAAGTAGAAGAAATTACAAACACTGTTCCCATCACTTTTTAGCACAGGTAGTTGGATAAAATACAAACTTTATTTCCTTTCATCATTTGAACAGGGCAAAGGAGCACAAAGCACACACAAGCTGCATTCAGCAACAATATTCTTGTTTGTCTTATAAATACAAGGCAGATGCTAATTGAAAACACAAGGAAATTTGATCCTATTAAAAAGGCAGGAAGCTGCATTTAGTCAATTCATCATTAAATGCTTACTACAAGGCAGTGTTGCTGATGAAATAGTGCAGGGGCACACCCTCGTGGACAAAATGCTTACAGCACCTGGTATTCCCAGGCGGTCTCCCATCCAAGTACTAACCAGGCCCGACCCTGCTTAGCTTCCGAGATCAGACGAGATCGGGCGTACCCAGGCTGGTATGGCCGTAAGCGAGAAACAATCTCTTGCTACAACATATATAGTCAAAGTGAGTGTGATAAACAGACATTGCATTTTCACCAATTAGATAAGCAGCTTGAACTTTGTGTCACTGAAAAAGTAGAAGAAATTACAAACACTGTTCCCATCACTTTTTAGCACAGGTAGTTGGATAAAATACAAACTTTATTTCCTTTCATCATTTGAACAGGGCAAAGGAGCACAAAGCACACACAAGCTGCATTCAGCAACAATATTCTTGTTTGTCTTATAAATACAAGGCAGATGCTAATTGAAAACACAAGGAAATTTGATCCTATTAAAAAGGCAGGAAGCTGCATTTAGTCAATTCATCATTAAATGCTTACTACAAGGCAGTGTTGCTGATGAAATAGTGCAGGGGCACACCCTCGTGGACAAAATGCTTACAGCACCTGGTATTCCCAGGCGGTCTCCCATCCAAGTACTAACCAGGCCCGACCCTGCTTAGCTTCCGAGATCAGACGAGATCGGGCGTACCCAGGCTGGTATGGCCGTAAGCGAGAAACAATCTCTTGCTACAACATATATAGTCAAAGTGAGTCTGATAAAACAGACATTTAGTCAATTCATCATTAAATGCTTAATACAAGGCAGTGTTGCTGATGAAATAGTGCAAGAGCACACCCTCGTGGACAAAATGCTTACAGCACCTGGTATTCCCAGGCGGTCTCCCATCCAAGTACTAACCAGGCCCGACCCTGCTTAGCTTCCGAGATCAGACGAGATCGGGCGTACCCAGGCTGGTATGGCCGTAAGCGAGAAACAATCTCTTGCTACAACATATATAGTCAAAGTGAGTGTGATAAACAGACATTGCATTTTCACCAATTAGATAAGCAGCTTGAACTTTGTGTCACTGAAAAAGTAGAAGAAATTACAAACACTGTTCCCATCACTTTTTAGCACAGGTAGTTGGATAAAATACAAACTTTATTTCCTTTCATCATTTGAACAGGGCAAAGGAGCACAAAGCACACACAAGCTGCATTCAGCAACAATATTCTTGTTTGTCTTATAAATACAAGGCAGATGCTAATTGAAAACACAAGGAAATTTGATCCTATTAAAAAGGCAGGAAGCTGCATTTAGTCAATTCATCATTAAATGCTTACTACAAGGCAGTGTTGCTGATGAAATAGTGCAGGGGCACACCCTCGTGGACAAAATGCTTACAGCACCTGGTATTCCCAGGCGGTCTCCCATCCAAGTACTAACCAGGCCCGACCCTGCTTAGCTTCCGAGATCAGACGAGATCGGGCGTACCCAGGCTGGTATGGCCGTAAGCGAGAAACAATCTCTTGCTACAACATATATAGTCAAAGTGAGTCTGATAAAACAGACATTTAGTCAATTCATCATTAAATGCTTAATACAAGGCAGTGTTGCTGATGAAATAGTGCAAGAGCACACCCTCGTGGACAAAATGCTTACAGCACCTGGTATTCCCAGGCGGTCTCCCATCCAAGTACTAACCAGGCCCGACCCTGCTTAGCTTCCGAGATCAGACGAGATCGGGCGTACCCAGGCTGGTATGGCCGTAAGCGAGAAACAATCTCTTGCTACAACATATATAGTCAAAGTGAGTGTGATAAACAGACATTGCATTTTCACCAATTAGATAAGCAGCTTGAACTTTGTGTCACTGAAAAAGTAGAAGAAATTACAAACACTGTTCCCATCACTTTTTAGCACAGGTAGTTGGATAAAATACAAACTTTATTTCCTTTCATCATTTGAACAGGGCAAAGGAGCACAAAGCACACACAAGCTGCATTCAGCAACAATATTCTTGTTTGTCTTATAAATACAAGGCAGATGCTAATTGAAAACACAAGGAAATTTGATCCTATTAAAAAGGCAGGAAGCTGCATTTAGTCAATTCATCATTAAATGCTTACTACAAGGCAGTGTTGCTGATGAAATAGTGCAGGGGCACACCCTCGTGGACAAAATGCTTACAGCACCTGGTATTCCCAGGCGGTCTCCCATCCAAGTACTAACCAGGCCCGACCCTGCTTAGCTTCCGAGATCAGACGAGATCGGGCGTACCCAGGCTGGTATGGCCGTAAGCGAGAAACAATCTCTTGCTACAACATATATAGTCAAAGTGAGTCTGATAAAACAGACATTTAGTCAATTCATCATTAAATGCTTAATACAAGGCAGTGTTGCTGATGAAATAGTGCAAGAGCACACCCTCGTGGACAAAATGCTTACAGCACCTGGTATTCCCAGGCGGTCTCCCATCCAAGTACTAACCAGGCCCGACCCTGCTTAGCTTCCGAGATCAGACGAGATCGGGCGTACCCAGGCTGGTATGGCCGTAAGCGAGAAACAATCTCTTGCTACAACATATATAGTCAAAGTGAGTGTGATAAACAGACATTGCATTTTCACCAATTAGATAAGCAGCTT
>NW_025548922.1:82500-87188 GCF_905237065.1 Salmo salar
TGATGAAATAGTGCAAGAGCACACCCTCGTGGACAAAATGCTTACAGCACCTGGTATTCCCAGGCGGTCTCCCATCCAAGTACTAACCAGGCCCGACCCTGCTTAGCTTCCGAGATCAGACGAGATCGGGCGTACCCAGGCTGGTATGGCCGTAAGCGAGAAACAATCTCTTGCTACAACATATATAGTCAAAGTGAGTGTGATAAACAGACATTGCATTTTCACCAATTAGATAAGCAGCTTGAACTTTGTGTCACTGAAAAAGTAGAAGAAATTACAAACACTGTTCCCATCACTTTTTAGCACAGGTAGTTGGATAAAATACAAACTTTATTTCCTTTCATCATTTGAACAGGGCAAAGGAGCACAAAGCACACACAAGCTGCATTCAGCAACAATATTCTTGTTTGTCTTATAAATACAAGGCAGATGCTAATTGAAAACACAAGGAAATTTGATCCTATTAAAAAGGCAGGAAGCTGCATTTAGTCAATTCATCATTAAATGCTTACTACAAGGCAGTGTTGCTGATGAAATAGTGCAGGGGCACACCCTCGTGGACAAAATGCTTACAGCACCTGGTATTCCCAGGCGGTCTCCCATCCAAGTACTAACCAGGCCCGACCCTGCTTAGCTTCCGAGATCAGACGAGATCGGGCGTACCTTTTTTTTTTATCTTTTATTATGAAAAAACACATAATATTTACAATATTCAAACAATAATAATAAAAAAGGATGAACAATTCATCCTTTTACAAAATCAAAAAGAAAAGAAAATAAAACCAATTAATAATTAAAAGCAAGTTTTCCATTTTGATCAATTTCGATAAAAGTGCTCCCCCACACAAACAGTTTTTCAAAATTACATCCTCCATATTTATATATTAGTTCAATATCTTTCTCTAAAATACTTTTAAATAAAACCTCCACACTCACAATTTTCCCTTCATAATGTCCTAAATTCCTTCTTTGTCTTACAGCGTATCTAGCATGGCTAAGAACAAAATTCATCAAATTAATATTAAAAACTTTGCTTTTTCCATTTATACCAAATAGAAACAACCTCCTCCACTCAACCCCATTTACAATATCTTCTCCCCAATGTTGTTCTAAAAGCCCCTTTATAAACTCATGAAACCCTTGTAATCTACTACATTCAATAAAAAAGTGCATAAAATTTTCCACCTCCGTACCACAAATATCACATTCTCTTTTAATGTCTCTATTTATTTGATGTAAAACCACGTTCGTAAAAATCCTATTATGTTTCAATTTAAAATCATTATCTTCACATTCTATAGAATTATATTTGACATTGACATTCTTCCATATTGATTTTACATCTATATTTACAAATACCCTAGACCACACTTTTTCTGAAGCAGGAGCTTTTATCTCTCTTAAAATACATTTTTCATAAATCTTTTTAACTTTCAAACCTGATAAAACATGTTTCTCCCCATTACTTTCATAAT
This sequence comes from Salmo salar, assembly GCF_905237065.1. Lineage (NCBI taxonomy): Eukaryota > Metazoa > Chordata > Actinopteri > Salmoniformes > Salmonidae > Salmo > Salmo salar. The sequence continues at coordinate 83,976 of NW_025548922.1, forward strand.
ATAAAACCGGTAAACCCTTAGCTCTCTCAACCACCTCTGTATTTATTAAAAGCACCCATTCTTCAGGAATACACCCTAAAATTCTCTTATACATATTATCTACTGTAGTTTTGCTTATTTCATCTTCCACTTCACAAACATTATCATAAATCGCTTGTACAGTAAGGAACCCTGGAATGACCTCGTATAAAATATCCCCAATCTGTCTCATCCCAGCCCTCATAAAATATTTACAAAACAACATCTTATTATTATATTGTATCTTGGGATTTAAGAAAATTGGCTGATTTAAAATATTGTCTAAAATGGTACACTCATAATAAATATTTGGTAAAAACTCCCCCCAAGCTTCAAACACTTCTCTATAAAACAATGGTATATTACTTAACATTTCTTTTTCATGCACATCAATAAACCATTGTCCCCCATCCTCCCAACCTCCTGCAAATACTCCTTAAAAAATCTTTTCCATCCATAATCTAGTTCACCATATAAATATTTCCGTACCATTTTAACTCTAATTGCTTTTTTCCTTACATTTAAATCCACCAACTTCAAACCCCCCCTCCTCATAACCTGCAATCAATGTTTTAAAAGAAATTTTCGCTCCTTTCCCATCCCATAAAAAATCAACTAAAATCGTATTCATTTCAGATAAAACCCATTCTGGTACATCTAAAACGTTCATGACATGAATAAAAATTGACATCAGCAAGGAATTTACAACAATTACTTTCCCTTTTAATTTCAAAGCCCTCCCCCTCCACATATTTACTACCTTCCTAACTTTGTTTATAACCCCACTCCATGTCAGATCCCTAGCTTCTTGTTCCTTCACCCCTAAAAACACACCTAACACCTTAAAATAATCATTTACCACCTTAAAAGGAAAAGTCCCCTCATTATTCTTCCCAACATACATTATTACTGACTTCTCCATATTCACTTTAGCTCCTGAGGCTTTCTCATATACTTTAAAACACTCCATCACCCTTTTAACACTTCCCTCATCTCTGACTGTAATTGTGGTATCGTCTGCATATTGATGAATTAAACTAAAACCTCCTTGCGGAGTCTCTACACAATTTATAAAATGATCTTTTTTAAGGTATGCCGCTAAGGGTTCTACCGATAAAACAAACAATAAAGCTGATAAAGGGCACCCCTGTCTCACTGATCTCTCAAGAATAAAAGAATCTGTTAAAATCCCATTACATTTAACCCTACTTTTAGCCTTTCTATATAATAATTTTATCCATCTTATAATTCCATTTCCAAACCCATACTTTTCCAGTACCCTAAACATAAAATCATGTTCCACCCTGTCAAAAGCTTTATTAAAATCTATACTTAAAACAATTCCCCCTATCTTATCGCTATTCATTTTATTTATCACATCTCTAAGTGTAGTTATGGTATCTGCTATATCTCTTCCAGGCACAGTATAATTTTGTGTAGGTGCTATAATATCATTTAAAACCATCTTCATCCTATTTGCCAGTATCTTAGCTAAAATCTTATAATCTGAGTTTAATAAACTAATTGGCCTATAATTTTCTAGTTTCAATTTACTCCCCTTATTTTTATATAAAATCGATATCAGCCCTGTCACCATGGAATCTGAAACAGTATTATTGTCTTCCATATATTGATATACTTCTAATAAAATAGGTGCTAAAATACTTTCATACATTTTATAAAACTCTGCAATTAGTCCATCTACTCCAGGACTTTTATTTATTTGTAAACCCTTAATTGCATCTTTCACTTCATCCATTGTTATCTTCCTATCACACATTTGCTTATCCTCAACACCAATTTGCACATCAACACTACTTAAAATCTCTTTTACACACCCCTCATCCACCTCCCCTTTCTTAAATAAATCCTTATAAAAATTCTGTACCGTTTCTAATATCTCCACATAATCATTTACCACTTCACCCTTTACATTTTCAATCTCACTAATATATGATTTCATCTGTTTAGTTTTCTCTAAACCAAGAAAAACGACGTACATTTCTCCCCTTCTAAAACATATTTTGCCCTACTTCTTATAATTGCACCCTTACACTTATCTATTTCACATTTGCTCAATTTTTCTTTTAAATCTAAAAACTTTTCAATAGTATAATCAGGATCACTATCACATTTCTTCATTTCTTCATTCAATTTTGTTCTTAAATAATTTTCTGCTCTTGTCATCCTACTCCTCTTCTTCCTTGCATATCTAATACTAAAAACTTTTATTTTTTTCTTTAACATTTTCCCACCACTTGCACTTATCATTCCCTTTTTGCTTATCCTCCATTTCATGTTCTATCAAAGATTTAAGTTGTTTCCCGTATTCCTCATCACCTAGATACCCTGCATTCATACACCATATTCCCCCCCTTTCCTTTCCTTATCTAACCCCACCGAAAATGTTAACCCAGCATGATCACTAAAAGTTGTAAAAATATATTTAATATCCTTCATAAAATTCCTTAACCCTTCATTTACTAAAACCAAATCTATCCGTGTCTGTTTCAATTCCCCTAAAACCACCTGCCTTCTAGAAAATTCTCTCTTATTAGGATTCTCCTCCCTCCATATATCAATTAAATTGTTTTCAACCATCATCTTCCTTAAAACCCCCCTAGATACGTCACTTCTAAAAATAGCTCCCCTTGTCATATCTAGTCTATCCATTTTTACATTAAAATCCCCAACTAAAATACAGTTTCCCTTGCACCATTTCGCTAATTCTAAAAATAAATTCCTTCTCTCTATTTCATTATTCGGTGCACAAATATTTATAATCCTAAAAACCCTACTCATATATTCAAAATCTAAAATTAAAATCCTCCCATTATTATCATTATATATCTTCTTCGACATTTTCTACTACATCCTTCCTTATTAAAATTGCAATCCCACATGAATTCCCCCTACCATTGTTTACATAAATAAAATCCCTCCATATTTTCTGAATTTCTAAAACACACATATTATCCCAGTGCGTCTCTTGAATACATAAAATATCAGAATTCTTTATGTGTACTATTCTATTAAATTTTCCTATTGTTCTCAACCCATTCGCATTTATCACATTATTGTTACCATTACTAATAAATAATAAAATTATAAAATATAATTTCATTATCCTCTACCTTTTATCCAGTCTTCGCCTCACTGTGCGTGCAGATGCACTTCACCTGCCTGCTACCATTC
>NW_025548923.1:0-50000 GCF_905237065.1 Salmo salar
AGATGTTATTAATATATTAGAGTGATGAAACTAAATCACCATGGGAGATGTTATTAACTATAATAGGGAGTGATGAAACTAAATCACCATGGAGATGTTATTAACTATAATAGAGTGATGAAACCAAATCACCATTAAGTTATTAACTATAATAGGAGTGGATGAAACTACATCACCCAAGTAAATATAATAGGAGTGATGAAAACAATCACATGTTATTAACATAATAGAGATGAAACACAACAAGGAGATGTATTAACAAAAGAGTGATGAAACAAATCACATGGAGATGATATTAACTATAATAGGAGTGATGAAACAAATCACCAAGGAGATGATATTAATATAAAGGAGTGATAAAAATACAGATAATATAAAGAGGATGAAAAAATACATGGAGATGTTATTAACTATAATAGGAGTGATGAAACTACATATCACCATGTTATTAACCTAGTATAGGAGTGATGAAACTAAATCACATGTTATTAACTATAATAGGAGTGATGAAACTAAATCACCATGGAGATGTTATTAACTAAAAGGAGTGATGAAACAAATCACCATGGAATGTTATTAACTAGTAATAGTGAGTGATGAAATACATCAATGTTATTAACTAAATAGAGTGATGAAATTTAATACCATGGGAGATGTTATTAACTATAATAGAGTGATGAAACTACATCACATGTTATTAATATAATAGGAGTGATGAAACTAAATACATGGAGATGATATTAACTATAATAGGAGTGATGAAACTAAATCACCATGGAGATGTTATTAACTATAATAGGAGTGATGAAAACCACATCACCATGGAGATGATATTAACTATAATAGGAGTGATGAAACCACATCACCATGGAGATGTTATTAACTATAATAGGAGTGATGAAACTACATCACCATGGAGATGTTATTAACTATAATAGGAGTGATGAAACTACATCACCATGTTATTAACTATAATAGGGAGTGATGAAACTAAATCACCATGGAGATGTTATTAACTATAATAGGAGTGATGAAACTACATCACCATGTTGTATTAACTATAATAGGAGTGATGAAACTAAATCACCATGGAGATGTTATTAACTATAATAGGAGTGATGAAACTACATCACCATGTTATTAACTATAATAGGAGTGATGAAACTAAATCACCATGGAGATGTTATTAACTATAATAGGAGTGATGAAACTACATCACCATGTTATTAACTATAATAGGAGTGATGAAACTACATCACCATGGAGATGTTATTAACTATAATAGGAGTGATGAAACTAAATCACCATGTTATTAACTATAATAGGAGTGATGAAACTAAATCACCATGGAGATGTTATTAACTATAATCAGGAGTGATGAAACTAAATCACCAGTGTTATTAACTATAATAGGAGTGATGAAACTACATCACCATGTTATTAACTATAATAGGAGTGATGAAACTTAAATCACCATGGAGATGATATTAACTATAATAGGAGTGATGAAACCACATCACCATGGAGCATGTTATTAACTATAATAGTAGTGATGAAACCACATCACCATGTTATTAACTATAATAGAGTGATGAAACTACATCACCAGGAGATGTTATTAACTATAATAGGAGTGATGAAACTACATCACCATGTTGATTAACTATAATAGGAGTGATGAAACTAAATCACCATGTTATTAACTATAATAGGAGTGATGAAACTACATCACCATGGAGATGTTATTAACTATAATAGGAGTGATGAAACCACATCACCATGGAGATGATATTAACTATAATAGGAGTGATGAAACTACATCACCATGTTATTAACTATAATAGGAGTGATGAAACTAAATCACCATGGAGATGTTATTAACTATAATAGGGAGTGATGAAACTACATCACCCATGTTATTAACTATAATAGGAGTGATGAAACTAAATCACCATGTTATTAACTATAATAGGAGTGATGAAACTACATCACCATGTTATTAACTATAATTAGGAGTGATGAAACTAAATCACCATGGAGATGTTATTAACTATAATAGGAGTGATGAAACTACATAACCGTGGAGATGTTATTAACTATAATAGGAGTGATGAAACTAAATCACCATGTTAATAACTATAATAGGAGTGATGAAACTACATCACCATGTTATTAACTATAGATAGGAGTGATGAAACTAAATCACCATGGAGATGATATTAACTATAATAGGAGTGATGAAACTAAATCACCATGGAGATGATATTAACTATAATAGGAGTGATGAAACCACATCACCATGGAGATGTTATTAACTATAATAGGAGTGATGAAACAAATCACCATGGAGATGATATTAACTATAATAGGGAGTGATGAAACTACATCACCATGGAGATGTTATTAACTATAATAGGAGTGATGAAACTACATCACCATGGAGATGTTATTAACTATAATAGGAGTGATGAAACTACATCACCATGTTATTAACTATAATAGGAGTGATGAAACTACATCACCATGGAGATGATATTAACTATAATAGGAGTGATGAAACTACATCACCATGGAGATGATATTAACTATAATAGGAGTGATGAAACTAAATCACCATGGAGATGATATTAACTATAATAGGAGTGATGCAAACTAAATCACCATGGAGATGTTATTAACTATAATAGGAGTGATGAAACTAAATCACCATGGAGATGATATTAACTATAATAGGAGTGATGAAACTAAATCACCATGGAGATGTTATTAACTATAATAGGAGTGATGAAACTACATCACCATGTTATTAACTATAATAGGAGTGATGAAACTAAATCACCATGGAGATGATATTAACTATAATAGGAGTGATGAAACTAAATCACCATGGAGATGATATTAACTATAATAGGAGTGATGAAACTACATCACCATGGAGATGTTATTAACTATAATAGGAGTGATGAAACTACATCACCATGTTATTAACTATAATAGGAGTGATGAAACTACATCACCATGTTATTAACTATAATAGGAGTGATGAAACTACATCACCATGGAGATGTTATTAACTATAATAGGAGTGATGAAACTACATCACCATGTTATTAACTATAATAGGAGTGATGAAACTACATCACCCATGTTATTAACTATAATAGGAGTGATGAAACTCATCACCATGTTATTAACTATAATAGGAGTGATGAAACTACATCACCATGGAGATGTTATTAACTATAATAGGAGTGATGAAACTACATCACCATGTTATTAACTATAATAGTAGTGATGAAACTACATCACCATGGAGATGTTATTAACTATAATAGGAGTGATGAAACTAAATCACCATGGAGATGTTATTAACTATAATAGGAGTGATGAAACTACATCACCATGGAGATGTTATTAACTATAATAGGAGTGATGAAACTAAATCACCATGGAGATGTTATTAACTATAATAGGAGTGATGAAACTAAATCACCATGGAGATGTTATTAACTATAATAGGAGTGATGAAACTAAATCACCATGGAGATGTTATTAACTATAATAGGAGTGATGAAACTAAATCACCATGTTATTAACTATAATAGGGAGTGATGAAACTACATCACCGATGTTATTAACTATAATAGAGTGATGAAACTACATCACCATGTTATTAACTATAATAGGAGTGATGAAACGACATCACCATGGAGATGTTATTAACTATAATAGGAGTGATGAAACTACATCACCATGGAGATGTTATTAACTATAATAGGAATGATGAAACTACATCACCATGTTATTAACTATAATAGGAGTGATGAAACTACATCACCATGTTATTAACTATAATAGGAGTGGTGAAACTACATCACCATGTTATTAACTATAATAGGAGTGATGAAACTACATCACCATGGAGATGTTATTAACTATAATAGGAGTGATGAAACTACATCACCATGTTATTAACTATAATAGGAGTGATGAAACTACATCACCATGGATTATTAACTATAATAGGAGTGATGAAACTACATCACCATGTTATTAACTATAATAGGAGTGATGAAACTACATCACCATGGAGATGTTATTAACTATAATAGGAGTGATGAAACTACATCACCATGTTATTAACTATAATAGTAGTGATGAAACTACATCACCATGGAGATGTTATTAACTATAATAGGAGTGATGAAACTAAATCACCATGGAGATGTTATTAACTATAATAGGAGTGATGAAACTACATCACCATGGAGATGTTATTAACTATAATAGGAGTGATGAAACTAAATCACCATGGAGATGTTATTAACTATAATAGGAGTGATGAAACTAAATCACCATGGAGATGTTATTAACTATAATAGGAGTGATGAAACTAAATCACCATGGAGATGTTATTAACTATAATAGGAGTGATGAAACTACATCACCATGTTATTAACTATAATAGGAGTGATGAAACTACATCACCATGTTATTAACTATAATAGGAGTGATGAAACTAAATCACCCATGTTATTAACTATAATAGGAGTGACGAAACTACATCACCATGGAGATGATATTAACTATAATAGGAGTGATGAAACTAAATCACCATGGAGATGATATTAACTATAATAGGAGTGATGAAACTACATCACCATGTTATTAACTATAATAGGAGTGATGAAACTACATCACCATGTTATTAACTATAATAGGAGTGATGAAACTACATCACCATGGAGATGTTATTAACTATAATAGGAGTGATGAAACTACATCACCATGTTATTAACTATAATAGGAGTGATGAAACTAAATCACCATGTTATTAACTATAATAGGAGTGATGAAACTACATCACCATGGAGATGTTATTAACTATAATAGGAGTGATGAAACTACATCACCATGGAGATGATATTAACTATAATAGGAGTGATGAAACTACATCACCATGTTATTAACTATAATAGGAGTGATGAAACTAAATCACCATGGAGATGTTATTAACTATAATAGGAGTGATGAAACTAAATCACCATGTTATTAACTATAATAGGAGTGATGAAACTACATCACCATGTTATTAACTATAATAGGAGTGATGAAACTAAATCACCATGGTGATATTAACTATAATAGGAGTGATGAAACTAAATCACCATGGAGATGTTATTAACTATAATAGGAGTGATGAAACTAAATCACCATGGAGATGATATTAACTATAATAGGAGTGATGAAACTAAATCACCATGGAGATGATATTAACTATAATAGGAGTGATGAAACTACATCACCATGTTATTAACTATAATAGGAGTGATGAAACTAAATCACCATGGAGATGATATTAACTATAATAGGAGTGATGAAACTAAATCACCATGGAGATGATATTAACTATAATAGGAGTGATGAAACTACATCACCATGGAGATGTTATTAACTATAATAGGAGTGATGAAACTACATCACCATGTTATTAACTATAATAGGAGTGATGAAACTACATCACCATGTTATTAACTATAATAGGAGTGATGAAACTACATCACCATGGAGATGTTATTAACTATAATAGGAGTGATGAAACTACATCACCATGTTATTAACTATAATAGGAGTGATGAAACTACATCACCATGTTATTAACTATAATAGGAGTGATGAAACTACATCACCATGTTATTAACTATAATAGGAGTGATGAAACTACATCACCATGGAGATGTTATTAACTATAATAGGAGTGATGAAACTACATCACCTGATGTTATTAACTATAATAGTAGTGATGAAACTAAATCACCATGGAGATGTTATTAACTATAATAGGAGTGATGAAACTACATCACCATGGAGATGTTATTAACTATAATAGGAGTGATGAAACTAAATCACCATGGAGATGTTATTAACTATAATAGGAGTGATGAAACTAAATCACCATGGAGATGTTATTAACTATAATAGGAGTGATGAAACTAAATCACCATGGAGATGTTATTAACTATAATAGGAGTGATGAAACTACATCACCATGTTATTAACTATAATAGGAGTGATGAAACTACATCACCATGTTATTAACTATAATAGGAGTGATGAAACTAAATCACCATGTTATTAACTATAATAGGAGTGATGAAACTACATCACCATGGAGATGTTATTAACTATAATAGGAGTGATGAAACTAAATCACCATGGAGATGATATTAACTATAATAGGAGTGATGAAACTACATCACCATGTTATTAACTATAATAGGAGTGATGAAACTACATCACCATGTTATTAACTATAATAGGAGTGATGAAACTACATCACCATGGAGATGTTATTAACTATAATAGGAGTGATGAAACTACATCACCATGGAGATGTTATTAACTATAATAGGAATGATGAAACTACATCACCATGTTATTAACTATAATAGGAGTGATGAAACTAAATCACCATGGAGATGTTATTAACTATAATAGGAGTGATGAAACTACATCACCATGGAGATGTTATTAACTATAATAGGAATGATGAAACTACATCACCATGGAGATGATATTAACTATAATAGGAGTGATGAAACTAAATCACCATGGAGATGTTATTAACTATAATAGGAGTGATGAAACTACATCACCATGGAGATGTTATTAACTATAATAGGAGTGATGAAACTACATCACCATGTTATTAACTATAATAGGAGTGATGAAACTAAATCACCATGTTATTAACTATAATAGGAGTGATGAAACTAAATCACCATGTTATTAACTATAATAGGAGTGATGAAACTACATCACCATGGAGATGTTATTAACTATAATAGGAGTGATGAAACTAAATCACCATGGAGATGTTATTAACTATAATAGGAGTGATGAAACTAAATCACCATGGAGATGTTATTAACTATAATAGGAGTGATGAAACTAAATCACCATGGAGATGTTATTAACTATAATAGGAGTGATGAAACTACATCACCATGGAGATGTTATTAACTATAATAGGAGTGATGAAACTACATCACCATGTTATTAACTATAATAGGAGTGATGAAACTAAATCACCATGGAGATGTTATTAACTATAATAGGAGTGATGAAACTAAATCACCATGGAGATGTTATTAACTATAATAGGAGTGATGAAACTACATCACCATGTTATTAACTATAATAGGAGTGATGAAACTACATCACCATGGAGATGTTATTAACTATAATAGGAGTGATGAAACTAAATCACCATGGAGATGTTATTAACTATAATAGGAGTGATGAAACTAAATCACCATGGAGATGTTATTAACTATAATAGGAGTGATGAAACTACATCACCATGTTATTAACTATAATAGGAGTGATGAAACTACATCACCATGGAGATGTTATTAACTATAATAGGAGTGATGAAACTAAATCACCATGTTATTAACTATAATAGGAGTGATGAAACTACATCACCATGGAGATGTTATTAACTATAATAGGAGTGATGAAACTAAATCACTATGGAGATGATATTAACTATAATAGGAGTGATGAAACTAAATCACCATGGAGATGTTATTAACTATAATAGGAGTGATGAAACTACATCACCATGGAGATGATATTAACTATAATAGGAGTGATGAAACTAAATCACCATGTTATTAACTATAATAGGAGTGATGAAACTACATCACCATGTTATTAACTATAATAGGAGTGATGAAACTAAATCACCATGGAGATGTTATTAACTATAATAGGAGTGATGAAACTACATCACCATGTTATTAACTATAATAGGAGTGATGAAACTAAATCACCATGGAGATGTTATTAACTATAATAGGAGTGATGAAACTACATCACCATGGAGATGTTATTAACTATAATAGGAGTGATGAAACTAAATCACCATGGAGATGTTATTAACTATAATAGGAGTGATGAAACTAAATCACCATGGAGATGTTATTAACTATAATAGGAGTGATGAAACTAAATCACCATGTTATTAACTATAATAGGAGTGATGAAACTAAATCACCATGGAGATGTTATTAACTATAATAGGAGTGATGAAACTAAATCACCATGTTATTAACTATAATAGGAGTGATGAAACTACATCACCATGGAGATGTTATTAACTATAATAGGAGTGATGAAACTAAATCACCATGGAGATGTTATTAACTATAATAGGAGTGATGAAACTACATCACCATGGAGATGTTATTAACTATAATAGGAGTGATGAAACTAAATCACCATGGAGATGTTATTAACTATAATAGGAGTGATGAAACTACATCACCATGGAGATGTTATTAACTATAATAGGAGTGATGAAACTAAATCACCATGTTATTAACTATAATAGGAGTGATGAAACTACATCACCATGGAGATGATATTAACTATAATAGGAGTGATGAAACTACATCACCATGGAGATGTTATTAACTATAATAGGAGTGATGAAACTAAATCACCATGGAGATGTTATTAACTATAATAGGAGTGATGAAACTACATCACCATTGGAGATGTTATTAACTATAATAGGAGTGATGAAACTAAATCACCATGTTATTAACTATAATAGGAGTGATGAAACTACATCACCATGGAGATGATATTAACTATAATAGGAGTGATGAAACTACATCACCATGTTATTAACTATAATAGGAGTGATGAAACTACATCACCATGGAGATGTTATTAACTATAATAGGAGTGATGAAACTACATCACCATGGAGATGTTATTAACTATAATAGGAGTGATGAAACTAAATCACCATGTTATTAACTATAATAGGAGTGATGAAACTAAATCACCATGGAGATGTTATTAACTATAATAGTAGTGATGAAACTACATCACCATGGAGATGTTATTAACTATAATAGGAGTGATGAAACTACATCACCATGTTATTAACTATAATAGGAGTGATGAAACTAAATCACCATGTTATTAACTATAATAGGAGTGATGAAACTAAATCACCATGGAGATGATATTAACTATAATAGGAGTGATGAAACTACATCACCATGTTATTAACTATAATAGGAGTGATGAAACTAAATCACCATGGAGATGTTATTAACTATAATAGGAGTGATGAAACTACATCACCATGGAGATGATATTAACTATAATAGGAGTGATGAAACTACATCACCATGGAGATGTTATTAACTATAATAGGAGTGATGAAACTACATCACCATGTTATTAACTATAATAGGAGTGATGAAACTAAATCACCATGGAGATGTTATTAACTATAATAGGAGTGATGAAACTACATCACCATGGAGATGTTATTAACTATAATAGGAGTGATGAAACTAAATCACCATGTTATTAACTATAATAGGAGAGATGAAACTAAATCACCATGGAGATGTTATTAACTATAATAGGAGTGATGAAACTACATCACCATGGAGATGTTATTAACTATAATAGGAGTGATGAAACTAAATCACCATGGAGATGTTATTAACTATAATAGGAGTGATGAAACTAAATCACCATGGAGATGTTATTAACTATAATAGGAGTGATGAAACTACATCACCATGTTATTAACTATAATAGGAGTGATGAAACTAAATCACCATGGAGATGTTATTAACTATAATAGGAGTGATGAAACTAAATCACCATGGAGATGTTATTAACTATAATAGGAGTGATGAAACTACATCACCATGTTATTAACTATAATAGGAGTGATGAAACTACATCACCATGGAGATGATATTAACTATAATAGGAGTGATGAAACTACATCACCATGTTATTAACTATAATAGGAGTGATGAAACTACATCACCATGGAGATGTTATTAACTATAATAGGAGTGATGAAACTACATCACCATGGAGATGTTATTAACTATAATAGGAGTGATGAAACTACATCACCATGTTATTAACTATAATAGGAGTGATGAAACTACATCACCATGGAGATGTTATTAACTATAATAGGAGTGATGAAACCACATCACCATGGAGATGTTATTAACTATAATAGGAGTGATGAAACTACATCACCATGGAGATGTTATTAACTATAATAGGAGTGATGAAACTACATCACCATGTTATTAACTATAATAGGAGTGATGAAACTACATCACCATGTTATTAACTATAATAGGAGTGATGAAACTAAATCACCATGGAGATGTTATTAACTATAATAGGAGTGATGAAACTAAATCACCATGTTATTAACTATAATAGGAGTGATGAAACTAAATCACCATGGAGATGTTATTAACTATAATAGGAGTGATGAAACTACATCACCATGTTATTAACTATAATAGGAGTGATGAAACTACATCACCATGTTATTAACTATAATAGGAGTGATGAAACTAAATCACCATGTTATTAACTATAATAGGAGTGATGAAACTAAATCACCATGGAGATGTTATTAACTATAATAGGAGTGATGAAACTACATCACCATGGAGATGATATTAACTATAATAGGAGTGATGAAACTACATCACCATGTTATTAACTATAATAGGAGTGATGAAACTACATCACCATGGAGATGTTATTAACTATAATAGGAGTGATGAAACTACATCACCCTTGAGATGATATTAACTATAATAGGAGTGATGAAACTAAATCACCATGGAGATGTTATTAACTATAATAGGAGTGATGAAACTAAATCACCATGTTATTAACTATAATAGGAGTGATGAAACTAAATCACCATGGAGATGTTATTAACTATAATAGGAGTGATGAAACTAAATCACCATGTTATTAACTATAATAGGAGTGATGAAACTAAATCACCATGTTATTAACTATAATAGGAGTGATGAAACTACATCACCATGGAGATGTTATTAACTATAATAGGAGTGATGAAACTACATCACCATGTTATTAACTATAATAGGAGTGATGAAACTAAATCACCATGGAGATGTTATTAACTATAATAGGAGTGATGAAACTACATCACCATGGAGATGTTATTAACTATAATAGGAGTGATGAAACTAAATCACCATGTTATTAACTATAATAGGAGTGATGAAACTAAATCACCATGTTATTAACTATAATAGGAGTGATGAAACTACATCACCATGGAGATGATATTAACTATAATAGGAGTGATGAAACTACATCACCATGGAGATGTTATTAACTATAATAGGAGTGATGAAACTACATCACCATGTTATTAACTATAATAGGAGTGATGAAACTAAATCACCATGGAGATGTTATTAACTATAATAGGAGTGATGAAACTACATCACCATGTTATTAACTATAATAGGAGTGATGAAACTAAATCACCATGTTATTAACTATAATAGGAGTGATGAAACTACATCACCATGGAGATGTTATTAACTATAATAGGAGTGATGAAACTAAATCACCATGGAGATGTTATTAACTATAATAGGAGTGATGAAACTACATCACCATGGAGATGATATTAACTATAATAGGAGTGATGAAACTACATCACCATGTTATTAACTATAATAGGAGTGATGAAACTACATCACCATGTTATTAACTATAATAGGAGTGATGAAACTAAATCACCATGGAGATGATATTAACTATAATAGGAGTGATGAAACTACATCACCATGGAGATGATATTAACTATAATAGGAGTGATGAAACTAAATCACCATGGAGATGTTATTAACTATAATAGGAGTGATGAAACTAAATCACCATGTTATTAACTATAATAGGAGTGATGAAACTAAATCACCATGGAGATGTTATTAACTATAATAGGAGTGATGAAACTACATCACCATGTTATTAACTATAATAGGAGTGATGAAACTAAATCACCATGGAGATGTTATTAACTATAATAGGAGTGATGAAACTAAATCACCATGGAGATGATATTAACTATAATAGGAGTGATGAAACTAAATCACCATGTTATTAACTATAATAGGAGTGATGAAACTAAATCACCATGGAGATGTTATTAACTATAATAGGAGTGATGAAACTACATCACCATGTTATTAACTATAATAGGAGTGATGAAACTAAATCACCATGGAGATGTTATTAACTATAATAGTAGTGATGAAACTACATCACCATGGAGATGTTATTAACTATAATAGGAGTGATGAAACTACATCACCATGTTATTAACTATAATAGGAGTGATGAAACTAAATCACCATGTTATTAACTATAATAGGAGTGATGAAACTAAATCACCATGGAGATGTTATTAACTATAATAGGAGTGATGAAACTAAATCACCATGGAGATGATATTAACTATAATAGGAGTGATGAAACTACATCACCATGTTATTAACTATAATAGGAGTGATGAAACTAAATCACCATGGAGATGTTATTAACTATAATAGGAGTGATGAAACTACATCACCATGGAGATGTTATTAACTATAATAGGAGTGATGAAACTAAATCACCATGGAGATGATATTAACTATAATAGGAGTGATGAAACTAAATCACCATGGAGATGTTATTAACTATAATAGGAGTGATGAAACTACATCACCATGGAGATGATATTAACTATAATAGGAGTGATGAAACTACATCACCATGTTATTAACTATAATAGGAGTGATGAAACTACATCACCATGGAGATGTTATTAACTATAATAGGAGTGATGAAACTACATCACCATGGAGATGATATTAACTATAATAGGAGTGATGAAACTAAATCACCATGGAGATGTTATTAACTATAATAGGAGTGATGAAACTAAATCACCATGGAGATGTTATTAACTATAATAGGAGTGATGAAACTACATCACCATGGAGATGTTATTAACTATAATAGGAGTGATGAAACTAAATCACCATGGAGATGTTATTAACTATAATAGGAGTGATGAAACTACATCACCATGGAGATGATATTAACTATAATAGGAGTGATGAAACTACGTCACCATGTTATTAACTATAATAGGAGTGATGAAACTACATCACCATGTTATTAACTATAATAGGAGTGATGAAACTAAATCACCATGGAGATGATATTAACTATAATAGGAGTGATGAAACTACATCACCATGGAGATGTTATTAACTATAATAGGAGTGATGAAACTACATCACCTAATGTTATTAACTATAATAGGAGTGATGAAACTAAATCACCATGGAGATGTTATTAACTATAATAGGAGTGATGAAACTAAATCACCATGGAGATGATATTAACTATAATAGGAGTGATGAAACTAAATCACCATGTTATTAACTATAATAGGAGTGATGAAACTAAATCACCATGGAGATGTTATTAACTATAATAGGAGTGATGAAACTACATCACCAATGTTATTAACTATAATAGGAGTGATGAAACTAAATCACCATGGAGATGTTATTAACTATAATAGTAGTGATGAAACTACATCACCATGGAGATGTTATTAACTATAATAGGAGTGATGAAACTACATCACCATGTTATTAACTATAATAGGAGTGATGAAACTAAATCACCTGAATGTTATTAACTATAATAGGAGTGATGAAACTAAATCACCATGGAGATGTTATTAACTATAATAGGAGTGATGAAACTAAATCACCATGGAGATGATATTAACTATAATAGGAGTGATGAAACTACATCACCATGTTATTAACTATAATAGGAGTGATGAAACTAAATCACCATGGAGATGTTATTAACTATAATAGGAGTGATGAAACTACATCACCATGGAGATGTTATTAACTATAATAGGAGTGATGAAACTAAATCACCATGGAGATGATATTAACTATAATAGGAGTGATGAAACTAAATCACCATGGAGATGTTATTAACTATAATAGGAGTGATGAAACTACATCACCATGGAGATGATATTAACTATAATAGGAGTGATGAAACTACATCACCATGTTATTAACTATAATAGGAGTGATGAAACTACATCACCATGGAGATGTTATTAACTATAATAGGAGTGATGAAACTACATCACCATGGAGATGATATTAACTATAATAGTAGTGATGAAACTAAATCACCATGGAGATGTTATTAACTATAATAGGAGTGATGAAACTAAATCACCATGGAGATGTTATTAACTATAATAGGAGTGATGAAACTACATCACCATGGAGATGTTATTAACTATAATAGGAGTGATGAAACTAAATCACCATGGAGATGATATTAACTATAATAGGAGTGATGAAACTAAATCACCATGGAGATGTTATTAACTATAATAGGAGTGATGAAACTACATCACCATGGAGATGTTATTAACTATAATAGGAGTGATGAAACTAAATCACCATGGAGATGTTATTAACTATAATAGGAGTGATGAAACTACATCACCATGTTATTAACTATAATAGGAGTGATGAAACTACATCACCATGGAGATGTTATTAACTATAATAGGAGTGATGAAACTACATCACCATGGAGATGTTATTAACTATAATAGGAGTGATGAAACTAAATCACCATGGAGATGATATTAACTATAATAGGAGTGATGAAACTAAATCACCATGGAGATGTTATTAACTATAATAGGAGTGATGAAACTAAATCACCATGGAGATGTTATTAACTATAATAGGAGTGATGAAACTACATCACCATGGAGATGTTATTAACTATAATAGGAGTGATGAAACTACATCACCATGGAGATGTTATTAACTATAATAGGAGTGATGAAACTAAATCACCATGGAGATGATATTAACTATAATAGGAGTGATGAAACTACATCACCATGTTATTAACTATAATAGGAGTGATGAAACTACATCACCATGTTATTAACTATAATAGGAGTGATGAAACTACATCACCATGGAGATGTTATTAACTATAATAGGAGTGATGAAACTACATCACCATGGAGATGTTATTAACTATAATAGGAGTGATGAAACTACATCACCATGGAGATGTTATTAACTATAATAGGAGTGATGAAACTACATCACCATGTTATTAACTATAATAGGAGTGATGAAACTAAATCACCATGGAGATGTTATTAACTATAATAGGAGTGATGAAACTACATCACCATGGAGATGTTATTAACTATAATAGGAGTGATGAAACTAAATCACCATGTTATTAACTATAATAGGAGTGATGAAACTACATCACCATGGAGATGTTATTAACTATAATAGGAGTGATGAAACTAAATCACCATGGAGATGTTATTAACTATAATAGGAGTGATGAAACTACATCACCATGGAGATGATATTAACTATAATAGGAGTGATGAAACTAAATCACCATGGAGATGATATTAACTATAATAGGAGTGATGAAACTACATCACCATGTTATTAACTATAATAGGAGTGATGAAACTACATCACCATGTTATTAACTATAATAGGAGTGATGAAACTACATCACCATGGAGATGTTATTAACTATAATAGGAGTGATGAAACTACATCACCATGGAGATGTTATTAACTATAATAGGAGTGATGAAACTACATCACCATGGAGATGTTATTAACTATAATAGGAGTGATGAAACTACATCACCATGTTATTAACTATAATAGGAGTGATGAAACTACATCACCATGTTATTAACTATAATAGGAGTGATGAAACTACATCACCATGGAGATGTTATTAACTATAATAGGAGTGATGAAACTACATCACCATGGAGATGTTATTAACTATAATAGGAGTGATGAAACTAAATCACCATGGAGATGATATTAACTATAATAGGAGTGATGAAACTAAATCACCATGGAGATGTTATTAACTATAATAGGAGTGATGAAACTAAATCACCATGGAGATGTTATTAACTATAATAGGAGTGATGAAACTACATCACCATGGAGATGTTATTAACTATAATAGGAGTGATGAAACTACATCACCATGGAGATGTTATTAACTATAATAGGAGTGATGAAACTACATCACCATGGAGATGATATTAACTATAATAGGAGTGATGAAACTAAATCACCATGGAGATGATATTAACTATAATAGGAGTGATGAAACTAAATCACCATGTTATTAACTATAATAGGAGTGATGAAACTAAATCACCATGGAGATGTTATTAACTATAATAGGAGTGATGAAACTACATCACCATGTTATTAACTATAATAGGAGTGATGAAACTAAATCACCATGGAGATGTTATTAACTATAATAGTAGTGATGAAACTGCATCACCATGGAGATGTTATTAACTATAATAGGAGTGATGAAACTACATCACCATGTTATTAACTATAATAGGAGTGATGAAACTAAATCACCATGTTATTAACTATAATAGGAGTGATGAAACTAAATCACCATGGAGATGTTATTAACTATAATAGGAGTGATGAAACTAAATCACCATGGAGATGATATTAACTATAATAGGAGTGATGAAACTACATCACCATGTTATTAACTATAATAGGAGTGATGAAACTAAATCACCATGGAGATGTTATTAACTATAATAGGAGTGATGAAACTACATCACCATGGAGATGATATTAACTATAATAGGAGTGATGAAACTACATCACCATGGAGATGTTATTAACTATAATAGGAGTGATGAAACTAAATCACCATGGAGATGTTATTAACTATAATAGGAGTGATGAAACTACATCACCATGTTATTAACTATAATAGGAGTGATGAAACTACATCACCATGGAGATGTTATTAACTATAATAGGAGTGATGAAACTACATCACCATGGAGATGTTATTAACTATAATAGGAGTGATGAAACTAAATCACCATGTTATTAACTATAATAGGAGTGATGAAACTACATCACCATGGAGATGTTATTAACTATAATAGGAGTGATGAAACTACATCACCATGGAGATGATATTAACTATAATAGGAGTGATGAAACTAAATCACCATGGAGATGTTATTAACTATAATAGGAGTGATGAAACTAAATCACCATGGAGATGTTATTAACTATAATAGGAGTGATGAAACTAAATCACCATGGAGATGTTATTAACTATAATAGGAGTGATGAAACTACATCACCATGGAGATGTTATTAACTATAATAGGAGTGATGAAACTAAATCACCATGGAGATGATATTAACTATAATAGGAGTGATGAAACTAAATCACCATGGAGATGTTATTAACTATAATAGGAGTGATGAAACTACATCACCATGTTATTAACTATAATAGGAGTGATGAAACTACATCACCATGGAGATGTTATTAACTATAATAGGAGTGATGAAACTACATCACCATGGAGATGTTATTAACTATAATAGGAGTGATGAAACTAAATCACCATGGAGATGATATTAACTATAATAGGAGTGATGAAACTAAATCACCATGGAGATGTTATTAACTATAATAGGAGTGATGAAACTAAATCACCATGGAGATGTTATTAACTATAATAGGAGTGATGAAACTACATCACCATGGAGATGTTATTAACTATAATAGGAGTGATGAAACTACATCACCATGGAGATGTTATTAACTATAATAGGAGTGATGAAACTACATCACCATGGAGATGATATTAACTATAATAGGAGTGATGAAACTACATCACCATGATATTAACTATAATAGGAGTGATGAAACTAAATCACCATGGAGATGTTATTAACTATAATAGGAGTGATGAAACTACATCACCATGGAGATGTTATTAACTATAATAGGAGTGATGAAACTAAATCACCATGTTATTAACTATAATAGGAGTGATGAAACTAAATCACCATGGAGATGTTATTAACTATAATAGGAGTGATGAAACTAAATCACCATGGAGATGTTATTAACTATAATAGGAGTGATGAAACTAAATCACCATGTTATTAACTATAATAGGAGTGATGAAACTAAATCACCATGGAGATGTTATTAACTATAATAGGAGTGATGAAACTACATCACCATGTTATTAACTATAATAGGAGTGATGAAACTACATCACCATGAGATGTTATTAACTATAATAGGAGTGATGAAACTACATCACCATGGAGATGTTATTAACTATAATAGGAGTGATGAAACTACATCACCATGGAGATGTTATTAACTATAATAGGAGTGATGAAACTAAATCACCATGTTATTAACTATAATAGGAGTGATGAAACTACATCACCATGGAGATGTTATTAACTATAATAGGAGTGATGAAACTACATCACCATGGAGATGATATTAACTATAATAGGAGTGATGAAACTACATCACCATGGAGATGTTATTAACTATAATAGGAGTGATGAAACTAAATCACCATGGAGATGTTATTAACTATAATAGGAGTGATGAAACTACATCACCATGGAGATGTTATTAACTATAATAGGAGTGATGAAACTAAATCACCATGGAGATGATATTAACTATAATAGGAGTGATGAAACTACATCACCATGGAGATGTTATTAACTATAATAGGAGTGATGAAACTACATCACCATGAGATGTTATTAACTATAATAGGAGTGATGAAACTAAATCACCATGGAGATGTTATTAACTATAATAGGAGTGATGAAACTAAATCACCATGTTATTAACTATAATAGGAGTGATGAAACTAAATCACCAGGAGATGTTATTAACTATAATAGGAGTGATGAAACTAAATCACCATGGAGATGATATTAACTATAATAGGAGTGATGAAACTACATCACCATGGAGATGTTATTAACTATAATAGGAGTGATGAAACTAAATCACCATGGAGATGTTATTAACTATAATAGGAGTGATGAAACTAAATCACCATGGAGATGTTATTAACTATAATAGGAGTGATGAAACTAAATCACCATGGAGATGTTATTAACTATAATAGGAGTGATGAAACTAAATCACCATGGAGATGTTATTAACTATAATAGGAGTGATGAAACTACATCACCATGGAGATGTTATTAACTATAATAGGAGTGATGAAACTAAATCACCATGGAGATGTTGTTAACTATAATAGGAGTGATGAAACTACATCACCATGTTATTAACTATAATAGGAGTGATGAAACTAAATCACCATGGAGATGTTATTAACTATAATAGGAGTGATGAAACTACATCACCATGTTATTAACTATAATAGGAGTGATGAAACTACATCACCATGTTATTAACTATAATAGGAGTGATGAAACTACATCACCATGGAGATGTTATTAACTATAATAGGAGTGATGAAACTACATCACCATGTTATTAACTATAATAGGAGTGATGAAACTAAATCACCATGTTATTAACTATAATAGGAGTGATGAAACTACATCACCATGGAGATGATATTAACTATAATAGGAGTGATGAAACTACATCACCATGGAGATGTTATTAACTATAATAGGAGTGATGAAACTAAATCACCATGGAGATGATATTAACTATAATAGGAGTGATGAAACTACATCACCATGTTATTAACTATAATAGGAGTGATGAAACTACATCACCATGGAGATGATATTAACTATAATAGGAGTGATGAAACTACATCACCATGGAGATGTTATTAACTATAATAGGAGTGATGAAACTACATCACCATGGAGATGTTATTAACTATAATAGGAGTGATGAAACTAAATAACCATGATATTAACTATAATAGGAGTGATGAAACTAAATCACCATGTTATTAACTATAATAGGAGTGATGAAACTACATCACCATGGAGATGTTATTAACTATAATAGGAGTGATGAAACTACATCACCATGGAGATGTTATTAACTATAATAGGAGTGATGAAACTACATCACCATGTTATTAACTATAATAGGAGTGATGAAACTAAATCACCATGGAGATGTTATTAACTATAATAGGAGGAATGAAACTACATCACCATGGAGATGTTATTAACTATAATAGGAGTGATGAAACTACATCACCATGTTATTAACTATAATAGGAGTGATGAAACTAAATCACCATGGAGATGTTATTAACTATAATAGGAGGAATGAAACTACATCACCATGGAGATGTTATTAACTATAATAGGAGTGATGAAACTAAATCACCATGTTATTAACTATAATAGGAGTGATGAAACTACATCACCATGGAGATGTTATTAACTATAATAGGAGTGATGAAACTAAATCACCATGGAGATGTTATTAACTATAATAGGAGTGATGAAACTACATCACCATGGAGATGTTATTAACTATAATAGGAGTGATGAAACTAAATCACCATGGAGATGTTATTAACTATAATAGGAGTGATGAAACTAAATCACCATGGAGATGTTATTAACTATAATAGGAGTGATGAAACTACATCACCATGGAGATGTTATTAACTATAATAGGAGTGATGAAACTAAATCACCATGGAGATGTTGTTAACTATAATAGGAGTGATGAAACTACATCACCATGTTATTAACTATAATAGGAGTGATGAAACTAAATCACCATGGAGATGTTATTAACTATAATAGGAGTGATGAAACTACATCACCATGTTATTAACTATAATAGGAGTGATGAAACTACATCACCATGTTATTAACTATAATAGGAGTGATGAAACTACATCACCATGGAGATGTTATTAACTATAATAGGAGTGATGAAACTACATCACCATGTTATTAACTATAATAGGAGTGATGAAACTAAATCACCATGTTATTAACTATAATAGGAGTGATGAAACTACATCACCATGGAGATGATATTAACTATAATAGGAGTGATGAAACTACATCACCATGGAGATGTTATTAACTATAATAGGAGTGATGAAACTAAATCACCATGGAGATGATATTAACTATAATAGGAGTGATGAAACTACATCACCATGTTATTAACTATAATAGGAGTGATGAAACTACATCACCATGGAGATGATATTAACTATAATAGGAGTGATGAAACTACATCACCATGGAGATGTTATTAACTATAATAGGAGTGATGAAACTACATCACCATGGAGATGTTATTAACTATAATAGGAGTGATGAAACTAAATCACCATGATATTAACTATAATAGGAGTGATGAAACTAAATCACCATGTTATTAACTATAATAGGAGTGATGAAACTACATCACCATGGAGATGTTATTAACTATAATAGGAGTGATGAAACTACATCACCATGGAGATGTTATTAACTATAATAGGAGTGATGAAACTACATCACCATGGAGATGTTATTAACTATAATAGGAGGAATGAAACTACATCACCATGGAGATGTTATTAACTATAATAGGAGTGATGAAACTAAATCACCATGTTATTAACTATAATAGGAGTGATGAAACTACATCACCATGGAGATGTTATTAACTATAATAGGAGTGATGAAACTAAATCACCATGGAGATGATATTAACTATAATAGGAGTGATGAAACTACATCACCATGGAGATGTTATTAACTATAATAGGAGTGATGAAACTAAATCACCATGGAGATGATATTAACTATAATAGGAGTGATGAAACTACATCACCATGTTATTAACTATAATAGGAGTGATGAAACTAAATCACCATGGAGATGTTATTAACTATAATAGGAGTGATGAAACTAAATCACCATGGAGATGATATTAACTATAATAGGAGTGATGAAACTAAATCACCATGGAGATGTTATTAACTATAATAGGAGTGATGAAACTAAATCACCATGGAGATGTTATTAACTATAATAGGAGTGATGAAACTACATCACCATGGAGATGTTATTAACTATAATAGGAGTGATGAAACTAAATCACCATGGAGATGTTATTAACTATAATAGGAGTGATGAAACTACATCACCATGTTATTAACTATAATAGGAGTGATGAAACTAAATCACCATGTTATTAACTATAATAGGAGTGATGAAACTACATCACCATGTTATTAACTATAATAGGAGTGATGAAACTACATCACCATGTTATTAACTATAATAGGAGTGATGAAACTACATCACCATGTTATTAACTATAATAGGAGTGATGAAACTACATCACCATGTTATTAACTATAATAGGAGTGATGAAACTAAATCACCATGGAGATGTTATTAACTATAATAGGAGTGATGAAACTACATCACCATGTTATTAACTATAATAGGAGTGATGAAACTAAATCACCATGGAGATGTTGTTAACTATAATAGGAGTGATGAAACTACATCACCATGTTATTAACTATAATAGGAGTGATGAAACTAAATCACCATGGAGATGTTATTAACTATAATAGGAGTGATGAAACTACATCACCATGGAGATGTTATTAACTATAATAGGAGTGATGAAACTACATCACCATGTTATTAACTATAATAGGAGTGATGAAACTAAATCACCATGGAGATGTTATTAACTATAATAGGAGTGATGAAACTACATCACCATGGAGATGTTATTAACTATAATAGGAGTGATGAAACTACATCACCATGGAGATGTTATTAACTATAATAGGAGTGATGAAACTACATCACCATGTTATTAACTATAATAGGAGTGATGAAACTAAATCACCATGGAGATGTTATTAACTATAATAGGAGTGATGAAACTACATCACCATGGAGATGTTATTAACTATAATAGGAGTGATGAAACTACATCACCATGTTATTAACTATAATAGGAGTGATGAAACTAAATCACCATGGAGATGTTATAAACTATAATAGGAGTGATGAAACTACATCACCATGGAGATGTTATTAACTATAATAGGAGTGATGAAACTACATCACCATGGAGATGTTATTAACTATAATAGGAGTGATGAAACTACATCACCATGGAGATGTTATTAACTATAATAGGAGTGATGAAACTACATCACCATGTTATTAACTATAATAGGAGTGATGAAACTACATCACCATGGAGATGTTATTAACTATAATAGGAGTGATGAAACTACATCACCATGGAGATGTTATTAACTATAATAGGAGTGATGAAACTAAATCACCATGGAGATGATATTAACTATAATAGGAGTGATGAAACTAAATCACCATGGAGATGTTATTAACTATAATAGGAGTGATGAAACTACATCACCATGGAGATGTTATTAACTATAATAGGAGTGATGAAACTAAATCACCATGGAGATGTTATTAACTATAATAGGAGTGATGAAACTAAATCACCATGGAGATGATATTAACTATAATAGGAGTGATGAAACTAAATCACCATGGAGATGTTATTAACTATAATAGGAGTGATGAAACTACATCACCATGGAGATGTTATTAACTATAATAGGAGTGATGAAACTAAATCACCATGGAGATGTTATTAACT
This sequence comes from Salmo salar, assembly GCF_905237065.1. NCBI lineage: Eukaryota > Metazoa > Chordata > Actinopteri > Salmoniformes > Salmonidae > Salmo > Salmo salar. Next base: position 23,464 of record NW_025548923.1, read on the forward strand.
ATAATAGGAGTGATGAAACTACATCACCATGGAGATGTTATTAACTATAATAGGAGTGATGAAACTACATCACCATGGAGATGTTATTAACTATAATAGGAGTGATGAAACTAAATCACCATGGAGATGTTATTAACTATAATAGGAGTGATGAAACTAAATCACCATGTTATTAACTATAATAGGAGTGATGAAACTACATCACCATGGAGATGTTATTAACTATAATAGGAGTGATGAAACTAAATCACCATGGAGATGTTATTAACTATAATAGGAGTGATGAAACTAAATCACCATGTTATTAACTATAATAGGAGTGATGAAACTAAATCACCATGTTATTAACTATAATAGGAGTGATGAAACTACATCACCATGTTATTAACTATAATAGGAGTGATGAAACTAAATCACCATGGAGATGTTATTAACTATAATAGGAGTGATGAAACTACATCACCATGGAGATGTTATTAACTATAATAGGAGTGATGAAACTACATCACCATGTTATTAACTATAATAGGAGTGATGAAACTAAATCACCATGGAGATGTTATTAACTATAATAGGAGTGATGAAACTAAATCACCATGGAGATGTTATTAACTATAATAGGAGTGATGAAACTAAATCACCATGGAGATGTTATTAACTATAATAGGAGTGATGAAACTACATCACCATGGAGATGATATTAACTATAATAGGAGTGATGAAACTAAATCACCATGGAGATGTTATTAACTATAATAGGAGTGATGAAACTACATCACCATGGAGATGTTATTAACTATAATAGGAGTGATGAAACTAAATCACCATGGAGATGTTGTTAACTATAATAGGAGTGATGAAACTACATCACCATGGAGATGTTGTTAACTATAATAGGAGTGATGAAACTAAATCACCTGGAGATGTTGTTAACTATAATAGGAGTGATGAAACTACATCACCAGAGATGTTATTAACTATAATAGGAGTGATGAAACTACATCACCAGGGATGTTATTAACTATAATAGGAGTGATGAAACTACATCACCATGTTATTAACTATAATAGGAGTGATGAAACTACATCACCATGGAGATGTTATTAACTATAATAGGAGTGATGAAACTACATCACCATGGAGATGATATTAACTATAATAGGAGTGATGAAACTACATCACCATGGAGATGTTATTAACTATAATAGGAGTGATGAAACTACATCACCATGTTATTAACTATAATAGGAGTGATGAAACTAAATCACCATGGAGATGTTATTAACTATAATAGGAGTGATGAAACTAAATCACCATGGAGATGTTATTAACTATAATAGGAGTGATGAAACTAAATCACCATGTTATTAACTATAATAGGAGTGATGAAACTAAATCACCATGGAGATGTTATTAACTATAATAGGAGTGATGAAACTACATCACCATGGAGATGTTATTAACTATAATAGGAGTGATGAAACTACATCACCATGTTATTAACTATAATAGGAGTGATGAAACTACATCACCATGGAGATGTTATTAACTATAATAGGAGTGATGAAACTAAATCACCATGTTATTAACTATAATAGGAGTGATGAAACTAAATCACCATGGAGATGTTATTAACTATAATAGGAGTGATGAAACTAAATCACCATGGAGATGTTATTAACTATAATAGGAGTGATGAAACTACATCACCATGGAGATGTTATTAACTATAATAGGAGTGATGAAACTAAATCACCATGGAGATGTTATTAACTATAATAGGAGTGATGAAACTACATCACCATGTTATTAACTATAATAGGAGTGATGAAACTACATCACCATGGAGATGTTATTAACTATAATAGGAGTGATGAAACTACATCACCATGGAGATGTTATTAACTATAATAGGAGTGATGAAACTAAATCACCATGTTATTAACTATAATAGTAGTGATGAAACTACATCACCATGGAGATGTTATTAACTATAATAGGAGTGATGAAACTAAATCACCATGGAGATGTTATTAACTATAATAGGAGTGATGAAACTAAATCACCATGGAGATGTTATTAACTATAATAGGAGTGATGAAACTAAATCACCATGTTATTAACTATAATAGGAGTGATGAAACTAAATCACCATGGAGATGATATTAACTATAATAGGAGTGATGAAACTACATCACCATGGAGATGTTATTAACTATAATAGGAGTGATGAAACTAAATCACCATGTAGATGTTATTAACTATAATAGGAGTGATGAAACTAAATCACCATGGAGATGTTATTAACTATAATAGGAGTGATGAAACTAAATCACCATGGAGATGTTATTAACTATAATAGGAGTGATGAAACTACATCACCATGGAGATGTTATTAACTATAATAGGAGTGATGAAACTAAATCACCATGTTATTAACTATAATAGGAGTGATGAAACTACATCACCATGGAGATGATATTAACTATAATAGGAGTGATGAAACTAAATCACCATGGAGATGTTATTAACTATAATAGGAGTGATGAAACTACATCACCATGTTATTAACTATAATAGGAGTGATGAAACTACATCACCATGGAGATGTTATTAACTATAATAGGAGTGATGAAACTACATCACCATGGAGATGTTATTAACTATAATAGGAGTGATGAAACTACATCACCATGTTATTAACTATAATAGGAGTGATGAAACTACATCACCATGGAGATGTTATTAACTATAATAGGAGTGATGAAACTAAATCACCATGGAGATGTTATTAACTATAATAGGAGTGATGAAACTACATCACCATGTTATTAACTATAATAGGAGTGATGAAACTAACTCACCATGGAGATGTTATTAACTATAATAGGAGTGATGAAACTACATCACCATGGAGATGATATTAACTATAATAGGAGTGATGAAACTACATCACCATGGAGATGTTATTAACTATAATAGGAGTGATGAAACTAAATCACCATGGAGATGTTATTAACTATAATAGGAGTGATGAAACTAAATCACCATGGAGATGATATTAACTATAATAGGAGTGATGAAACTAAATCACCATGGAGATGTTATTAACTATAATAGGAGTGATGAAACTAAATCACCATGGAGATGATATTAACTATAATAGGAGTGATGAAACTAAATCACCAGATGTTATTAACTATAATAGGAGTGATGAAACTACATCACCATGGAGATGATATTAACTATAATAGGAGTGATGAAACTACATCACCATGGAGATGTTATTAACTATAATAGGAGTGATGAAACTAAATCACCATGTAGATGTTATTAACTATAATAGGAGTGATGAAACTAAATCACCATGGAGATGTTATTAACTATAATAGGAGTGATGAAACTAAATCACCAATGTTATTAACTATAATAGGAGTGATGAAACTACATCACCATGGAGATGTTATTAACTATAATAGGAGTGATGAAACTACATCACCATGGAGATGTTATTAACTATAATAGGAGTGATGAAACTACATCACCATGGAGATGTTATTAACTATAATAGGAGTGATGAAACTAAATCACCATGTTATTAACTATAATAGGAGTGATGAAACTACATCACCATGGAGATGTTATTAACTATAATAGGAGTGATGAAACTACATCACCATGGAGATGTTATTAACTATAATAGGAGTGATGAAACTACATCACCATGATTATTAACTATAATAGGAGTGATGAAACTACATCACCATGGAGATGTTATTAACTATAATAGGAGTGATGAAACTAAATCACCATGGAGATGTTATTAACTATAATAGGAGTGATGAAACTACATCACCATGTTATTAACTATAATAGGAGTGATGAAACTAACTCACCATGGAGATGTTATTAACTATAATAGGAGTGATGAAACTACATCACCATGGAGATGATATTAACTATAATAGGAGTGATGAAACTACATCACCATGGAGATGTTATTAACTATAATAGGAGTGATGAAACTAAATCACCATGGAGATGTTATTAACTATAATAGGAGTGATGAAACTAAATCACCATGGAGATGATATTAACTATAATAGGAGTGATGAAACTAAATCACCATGGAGATGTTATTAACTATAATAGGAGTGATGAAACTAAATCACCATGGAGATGATATTAACTATAATAGGAGTGATGAAACTAAATCACCATGGAGATGTTATTAACTATAATAGGAGTGATGAAACTACATCACCATGGAGATGTTATTAACTATAATAGGAGTGATGAAACTACATCACCATGGAGATGTTATTAACTATAATAGGAGTGATGAAACTAAATCACCATGGAGATGATATTAACTATAATAGGAGTGATGAAACTAAATCACCATGGAGATGTTATTAACTATAATAGGAGTGATGAAACTACATCACCATGTTATTAACTATAATAGGAGTGATGAAACTACATCACCATGGAGATGTTATTAACTATAATAGAGTGATGAAACTAATCACCATGTTATTAACTATAATAGGAGTGATGAAACTACATCACCATGGAGATGTTATTAACTATAATAGGAGTGATGAAACTACATCACCATGGAGATGTTATTAACTATAATAGGAGTGATGAAACTAAATCACCATGTTATTAACTATAATAGGAGTGATGAAACTAAATCACCATGGAGATGTTATTAACTATAATAGGAGTGATGAAACTACATCACCATGGAGATGTTATTAACTATAATAGGAGTGATGAAACTACATCACCATGGAGATGATATTAACTATAATAGGAGTGATGAAACTAAATCACCATGGAGATGTTATTAACTATAATAGGAGTGATGAAACTACATCACCATGGAGATGATATTAACTATAATAGGAGTGATGAAACTACATCACCGGAGATGTTATTAACTATAATAGGAGTGATGAAACTACATCACCATGGAGATGTTATTAACTATAATAGGAGTGATGAAACTACATCACCATGGATGTTATTAACTATAATAGGAGTGATGAAACTAAATCACCATGGAGATGTTATTAACTATAATAGGAGTGATGAAACTACATCACCATGTTATTAACTATAATAGGAGTGATGAAACTACATCACCAGAGATGTTATTAACTATAATAGGAGTGATGAAACTACATCACCATGGAGATGTTATTAACTATAATAGGAGTGATGAAACTACATCACCATGTTATTAACTATAATAGGAGTGATGAAACTACATCACCATGGAGATGTTATTAACTATAATAGGAGTGATGAAACTACATCACCATGGAGATGTTATTAACTATAATAGGAGTGATGAAACTAAATCACCATGGAGATGTTATTAACTATAATAGGAGTGATGAAACTACATCACCATGGAGATGATATTAACTATAATAGGAGTGATGAAACTAAATCACCATGGAGATGTTATTAACTATAATAGGAGTGATGAAACTACATCACCATGGAGATGATATTAACTATAATAGGAGTGATGAAACTAAATCACCATGGAGATGTTATTAACTATAATAGGAGTGATGAAACTAAATCACCATGGAGATGTTATTAACTATAATAGGAGTGATGAAACTACATCACCATGTTATTAACTATAATAGGAGTGATGAAACTACATCACCATGTTATTAACTATAATAGGAGTGATGAAACTACATCACCATGGAGATGTTATTAACTATAATAGGAGTGATGAAACTACATCACCATGGAGATGTTATTAACTATAATAGGAGTGATGAAACTAAATCACCATGGAGATGTTATTAACTATAATAGGAGTGATGAAACTACATCACCATGTTATTAACTATAATAGGAGTGATGAAACTACATCACCATGGAGATGATATTAACTATAATAGGAGTGATGAAACTACATCACCATGGAGATGATATTAACTATAATAGGAGTGATGAAACTACATCACCATGGAGATGTTATTAACTATAATAGGAGTGATGAAACTACATCACCATGGAGATGATATTAACTATAATAGGAGTGATGAAACTACATCACCATGGAGATGTTATTAACTATAATAGGAGTGATGAAACTACATCACCATGGAGATGTTATTAACTATAATAGGAGTGATGAAACTACATCACCATGGAGATGTTATTAACTATAATAGGAGTGATGAAACTAAATCACCATGGAGATGTTATTAACTATAATAGGAGTGATGAAACTACATCACCATGTTATTAACTATAATAGGAGTGATGAAACTAAATCACCATGGAGATGTTATTAACTATAATAGGAGTGATGAAACTAAATCACCGATGTTATTAACTATAATAGGAGTGATGAAACTAAATCACCATGGAGATGTTATTAACTATAATAGGAGTGATGAAACTACATCACCAGATGTTATTAACTATAATAGGAGTGATGAAACTACATCACTATGGAGATGTTATTAACTATAATAGGAGTGATGAAACTAAATCACCTAGATGTTATTAACTATAATAGGAGTGATGAAACTAAATCACCATGGAGATGATATTAACTATAATAGGAGTGATGAAACTAAATCACCATGGAGATGATATTAACTATAATAGGAGTGATGAAACTAAATCACCATGGAGATGTTATTAACTATAATAGGAGTGATGAAACTAAATCACCATGGAGATGTTATTAACTAGAATAGGAGTGATGAAACTAAATCACCATGTTATTAACTATAATAGGAGTGATGAAACTAAATCACCATGGAGATGTTATTAACTATAATAGGAGTGATGAAACTACATCACCATGTTATTAACTATAATAGGAGTGATGAAACTACATCACCATGGAGATGTTATTAACTATAATAGGAGTGATGAAACTAAATCACCATGGAGATGTTATTAACTATAATAGGAGTGATGAAACTAAATCACCATGGAGATGTTATTAACTATAATAGGAGTGATGAAACTAAATCACCTATGTTATTAACTATAATAGGAGTGATGAAACTAAATCACCATGGAGATGATATTAACTATAATAGGAGTGATGAAACTACATCACCATGGAGATGTTATTAACTATAATAGGAGTGATGAAACTACATCACCATGGAGATGTTATTAACTATAATAGGAGTGATGAAACTAAATCACCATGGAGATGTTATTAACTATAATAGGAGTGATGAAACTACATCACCAAGATGTTATTAACTATAATAGGAGTGATGAAACTAAATCACCATGGAGATGTTATTAACTATAATAGGAGTGATGAAACTACATCACCATGTTATTAACTATAATAGGAGTGATGAAACTAAATCACCATGGAGATGTTATTAACTATAATAGGAGTGATGAAACTACATCACCATGTTATTAACTATAATAGGAGTGATGAAACTACATCACCATGGAGATGATATTAACTATAATAGGAGTGATGAAACTAAATCACCATGGAGATGTTATTAACTATAATAGGAGTGATGAAACTAAATCACCATGGAGATGATATTAACTATAATAGGAGTGATGAAACTAAATCACCATGGAGATGATATTAACTATAATAGGAGTGATGAAACTAAATCACCATGGAGATGTTATTAACTATAATAGGAGTGATGAAACTACATCACCATGGAGATGTTATTAACTATAATAGGAGTGATGAAACTAAATCACCTGATGTTATTAACTATAATAGGAGTGATGAAACTAAATCACCATGGAGATGTTATTAACTATAATAGGAGTGATGAAACTACATCACCATGTTATTAACTATAATAGGAGTGATGAAACTACATCACCATGGAGATGTTATTAACTATAATAGGAGTGATGAAACTACATCACCATGGAGATGTTATTAACTATAATAGGAGTGATGAAACTACATCACCATGGGATGTTATTAACTATAATAGGAGTGATGAAACTAAATCACCATGTTATTAACTATAATAGGAGTGATGAAACTAAATCACCATGGAGATGGTATTAACTATAATAGGAGTGATGAAACTACATCACCATGGAGATGTTATTAACTATAATAGGAGTGATGAAACTACATCACCATGGAGATGTTATTAACTATAATAGGAGTGATGAAACTAAATCACCATGGAGATGTTATTAACTATAATAGGAGTGATGAAACTAAATCACCATGGAGATGTTATTAACTATAATAGGAGTGATGAAACTACATCACCATGTTATTAACTATAATAGGAGTGATGAAACTAAATCACCATGGAGATGTTATTAACTATAATAGGAGTGATGAAACTACATCACCATGGAGATGTTATTAACTATAATAGGAGTGATGAAACTACATCACCATGTTATTAACTATAATAGGAGTGATGAAACTACATCACCATGGAGATGTTATTAACTATAATAGGAGTGATGAAACTACATCACCATGGAGATGTTATTAACTATAATAGGAGTGATGAAACTACATCACCATGTTATTAACTATAATAGGAGTGATGAAACTACATCACCATGTTATTAACTATAATAGGAGTGATGAAACTACATCACCATGGAGATGTTATTAACTATAATAGGAGTGATGAAACTACATCACCATGTTATTAACTATAATAGGAGTGATGAAACTACATCACCATGGAGATGTTATTAACTATAATAGGAGTGATGAAACTACATCACCATGTTATTAACTATAATAGGAGTGATGAAACTACATCACCATGGAGATGTTATTAACTATAATAGGAGTGATGAAACTAAATCACCATGTTATTAACTATAATAGGAGTGATGAAACTAAATCACCATGGAGATGTTATTAACTATAATAGGAGTGATGAAACTAAATCACCATGGAGATGTTATTAACTATAATAGGAGTGATGAAACTACATCACCATGGAGATGTTATTAACTATAATAGGAGTGATGAAACTAAATCACCATGGAGATGTTATTAACTATAATAGGAGTGATGAAACTACATCACCATGTTATTAACTATAATAGGAGTGATGAAACTACATCACCATGGAGATGTTATTAACTATAATAGGAGTGATGAAACTACATCACCATGGAGATGTTATTAACTATAATAGGAGTGATGAAACTAAATCACCATGTTATTAACTATAATAGTAGTGATGAAACTACATCACCATGGAGATGTTATTAACTATAATAGGAGTGATGAAACTAAATCACCATGGAGATGTTATTAACTATAATAGGAGTGATGAAACTAAATCACCATGGAGATGTTATTAACTATAATAGGAGTGATGAAACTAAATCACCATGTTATTAACTATAATAGGAGTGATGAAACTAAATCACCATGGAGATGATATTAACTATAATAGGAGTGATGAAACTACATCACCATGGAGATGTTATTAACTATAATAGGAGTGATGAAACTAAATCACCATGTAGATGTTATTAACTATAATAGGAGTGATGAAACTAAATCACCATGGAGATGTTATTAACTATAATAGGAGTGATGAAACTAAATCACCATGGAGATGTTATTAACTATAATAGGAGTGATGAAACTACATCACCATGGAGATGTTATTAACTATAATAGGAGTGATGAAACTAAATCACCATGTTATTAACTATAATAGGAGTGATGAAACTACATCACCATGGAGATGATATTAACTATAATAGGAGTGATGAAACTAAATCACCATGGAGATGTTATTAACTATAATAGGAGTGATGAAACTACATCACCATGTTATTAACTATAATAGGAGTGATGAAACTACATCACCATGGAGATGTTATTAACTATAATAGGAGTGATGAAACTACATCACCATGGAGATGTTATTAACTATAATAGGAGTGATGAAACTACATCACCATGTTATTAACTATAATAGGAGTGATGAAACTACATCACCATGGAGATGTTATTAACTATAATAGGAGTGATGAAACTAAATCACCATGGAGATGTTATTAACTATAATAGGAGTGATGAAACTACATCACCATGTTATTAACTATAATAGGAGTGATGAAACTAACTCACCATGGAGATGTTATTAACTATAATAGGAGTGATGAAACTACATCACCATGGAGATGATATTAACTATAATAGGAGTGATGAAACTACATCACCATGGAGATGTTATTAACTATAATAGGAGTGATGAAACTAAATCACCATGGAGATGTTATTAACTATAATAGGAGTGATGAAACTAAATCACCATGGAGATGATATTAACTATAATAGGAGTGATGAAACTAAATCACCATGGAGATGTTATTAACTATAATAGGAGTGATGAAACTAAATCACCATGGAGATGTTATTAACTATAATAGGAGTGATGAAACTAAATCACCATGTTATTAACTATAATAGGAGTGATGAAACTAAATCACCATGGAGATGATATTAACTATAATAGGAGTGATGAAACTACATCACCATGGAGATGTTATTAACTATAATAGGAGTGATGAAACTAAATCACCATGTAGATGTTATTAACTATAATAGGAGTGATGAAACTAAATCACCATGGAGATGTTATTAACTATAATAGGAGTGATGAAACTAAATCACCATGGAGATGTTATTAACTATAATAGGAGTGATGAAACTACATCACCATGGAGATGTTATTAACTATAATAGGAGTGATGAAACTAAATCACCATGTTATTAACTATAATAGGAGTGATGAAACTACATCACCATGGAGATGTTATTAACTATAATAGGAGTGATGAAACTACATCACCATGTTATTAACTATAATAGGAGTGATGAAACTACATCACCATGGAGATGTTATTAACTATAATAGGAGTGATGAAACTACATCACCATGGAGATGTTATTAACTATAATAGGAGTGATGAAACTACATCACCATGTTATTAACTATAATAGGAGTGATGAAACTACATCACCATGGAGATGTTATTAACTATAATAGGAGTGATGAAACTAAATCACCATGGAGATGTTATTAACTATAATAGGAGTGATGAAACTACATCACCATGTTATTAACTATAATAGGAGTGATGAAACTAACTCACCATGGAGATGTTATTAACTATAATAGGAGTGATGAAACTACATCACCATGGAGATGATATTAACTATAATAGGAGTGATGAAACTACATCACCATGGAGATGTTATTAACTATAATAGGAGTGATGAAACTAAATCACCATGGAGATGTTATTAACTATAATAGGAGTGATGAAACTAAATCACCATGGAGATGATATTAACTATAATAGGAGTGATGAAACTAAATCACCATGGAGATGTTATTAACTATAATAGGAGTGATGAAACTAAATCACCATGGAGATGATATTAACTATAATAGGAGTGATGAAACTAAATCACCATGGAGATGTTATTAACTATAATAGGAGTGATGAAACTACATCACCATGGAGATGTTATTAACTATAATAGGAGTGATGAAACTACATCACCATGGAGATGTTATTAACTATAATAGGAGTGATGAAACTAAATCACCATGGAGATGATATTAACTATAATAGGAGTGATGAAACTAAATCACCATGGAGATGTTATTAACTATAATAGGAGTGATGAAACTACATCACCATGTTATTAACTATAATAGGAGTGATGAAACTACATCACCATGGAGATGTTATTAACTATAATAGGAGTGATGAAACTACATCACCATGTTATTAACTATAATAGGAGTGATGAAACTACATCACCATGGAGATGTTATTAACTATAATAGGAGTGATGAAACTACATCACCATGGAGATGTTATTAACTATAATAGGAGTGATGAAACTAAATCACCATGTTATTAACTATAATAGGAGTGATGAAACTAAATCACCATGGAGATGTTATTAACTATAATAGGAGTGATGAAACTACATCACCATGGAGATGTTATTAACTATAATAGGAGTGATGAAACTACATCACCATGGAGATGATATTAACTATAATAGGAGTGATGAAACTAAATCACCATGGAGATGTTATTAACTATAATAGGAGTGATGAAACTACATCACCATGGAGATGATATTAACTATAATAGGAGTGATGAAACTACATCACCAGATGTTATTAACTATAATAGGAGTGATGAAACTAAATCACCATGGAGATGTTATTAACTATAATAGGAGTGATGAAACTACATCACCATGTTATTAACTATAATAGGAGTGATGAAACTAAATCACCATGGAGATGTTATTAACTATAATAGTAGTGATGAAACTACATCACCATGTTATTAACTATAATAGGAGTGATGAAACTACATCACCATGTTATTAACTATAATAGGAGTGATGAAACTACATCACCATGGAGATGTTATTAACTATAATAGGAGTGATGAAACTACATCACCATGTTATTAACTATAATAGGAGTGATGAAACTACATCACCATGGAGATGTTATTAACTATAATAGGAGTGATGAAACTACATCACCATGGAGATGTTATTAACTATAATAGGAGTGATGAAACTAAATCACCATGGAGATGTTATTAACTATAATAGGAGTGATGAAACTAAATCACCATGGAGATGATATTAACTATAATAGGAGTGATGAAACTAAATCACCATGGAGATGTTATTAACTATAATAGGAGTGATGAAACTAAATCACCATGGAGATGATATTAACTATAATAGGAGTGATGAAACTAAATCACCATGGAGATGTTATTAACTATAATAGGAGTGATGAAACTAAATCACCATGGAGATGTTATTAACTATAATAGGAGTGATGAAACTACATCACCATGTTATTAACTATAATAGGAGTGATGAAACTACATCACCATGTTATTAACTATAATAGGAGTGATGAAACTACATCACCATGGAGATGTTATTAACTATAATAGGAGTGATGAAACTACATCACCATGGAGATGTTATTAACTATAATAGGAGTGATGAAACTAAATCACCATGGAGATGTTATTAACTATAATAGGAGTGATGAAACTACATCACCATGTTATTAACTATAATAGGAGTGATGAAACTACATCACCATGGAGATGATATTAACTATAATAGGAGTGATGAAACTACATCACCATGGAGATGATATTAACTATAATAGGAGTGATGAAACTACATCACCATGGAGATGTTATTAACTATAATAGGAGTGATGAAACTACATCACCATGGAGATGATATTAACTATAATAGGAGTGATGAAACTACATCACCATGGAGATGTTATTAACTATAATAGGAGTGATGAAACTACATCACCATGGAGATGTTATTAACTATAATAGGAGTGATGAAACTACATCACCATGGAGATGTTATTAACTATAATAGGAGTGATGAAACTAAATCACCATGGAGATGTTATTAACTATAATAGGAGTGATGAAACTACATCACCATGTTATTAACTATAATAGGAGTGATGAAACTAAATCACCATGGAGATGTTATTAACTATAATAGGAGTGATGAAACTAAATCACCATGTTATTAACTATAATAGGAGTGATGAAACTAAATCACCATGGAGATGTTATTAACTATAATAGGAGTGATGAAACTACATCACCATGTTATTAACTATAATAGGAGTGATGAAACTACATCACTATGGAGATGATATTAACTATAATAGGAGTGATGAAACTAAATCACCATGTTATTAACTATAATAGGAGTGATGAAACTAAATCACCATGGAGATGATATTAACTATAATAGGAGTGATGAAACTAAATCACCATGGAGATGATATTAACTATAATAGGAGTGATGAAACTAAATCACCATGGAGATGTTATTAACTATAATAGGAGTGATGAAACTAAATCACCATGGAGATGTTATTAACTATAATAGGAGTGATGAAACTAAATCACCATGTTATTAACTATAATAGGAGTGATGAAACTAAATCACCATGGAGATGTTATTAACTATAATAGGAGTGATGAAACTACATCACCATGTTATTAACTATAATAGGAGTGATGAAACTACATCACCATGGAGATGTTATTAACTATAATAGGAGTGATGAAACTACATCACCATGGAGATGTTATTAACTATAATAGGAGTGATGAAACTAAATCACCATGGAGATGTTATTAACTATAATAGGAGTGATGAAACTAAATCACCATGTTATTAACTATAATAGGAGTGATGAAACTAAATCACCATGGAGATGATATTAACTATAATAGGAGTGATGAAACTACATCACCATGGAGATGTTATTAACTATAATAGGAGTGATGAAACTACATCACCATGGAGATGTTATTAACTATAATAGGAGTGATGAAACTAAATCACCATGGAGATGTTATTAACTATAATAGGAGTGATGAAACTACATCACCATGTTATTAACTATAATAGGAGTGATGAAACTAAATCACCATGGAGATGTTATTAACTATAATAGGAGTGATGAAACTAAATCACCATGTTATTAACTATAATAGGAGTGATGAAACTAAATCACCATGGAGATGTTATTAACTATAATAGGAGTGATGAAACTACATCACCATGTTATTAACTATAATAGGAGTGATGAAACTACATCACTATGGAGATGATATTAACTATAATAGGAGTGATGAAACTAAATCACCATGTTATTAACTATAATAGGAGTGATGAAACTAAATCACCATGGAGATGATATTAACTATAATAGGAGTGATGAAACTAAATCACCATGGAGATGATATTAACTATAATAGGAGTGATGAAACTAAATCACCATGGAGATGTTATTAACTATAATAGGAGTGATGAAACTAAATCACCATGGAGATGTTATTAACTATAATAGGAGTGATGAAACTAAATCACCATGTTATTAACTATAATAGGAGTGATGAAACTAAATCACCATGGAGATGTTATTAACTATAATAGGAGTGATGAAACTACATCACCATGTTATTAACTATAATAGGAGTGATGAAACTACATCACCATGGAGATGTTATTAACTATAATAGGAGTGATGAAACTACATCACCATGGAGATGTTATTAACTATAATAGGAGTGATGAAACTAAATCACCATGGAGATGTTATTAACTATAATAGGAGTGATGAAACTAAATCACCATGTTATTAACTATAATAGGAGTGATGAAACTAAATCACCATGGAGATGATATTAACTATAATAGGAGTGATGAAACTACATCACCATGGAGATGTTATTAACTATAATAGGAGTGATGAAACTAAATCACCATGGAGATGTTATTAACTATAATAGGAGTGATGAAACTAAATCACCATGGAGATGTTATTAACTATAATAGGAGTGATGAAACTAAATCACCATGGAGATGTTATTAACTATAATAGGAGTGATGAAACTACATCACCATGAGATGTTATTAACTATAATAGGAGTGATGAAACTACATCACCATGGAGATGTTATTAACTATAATAGGAGTGATGAAACTACATCACCATGGAGATGTTATTAACTATAATAGGAGTGATGAAACTACATCACCAGATGTTATTAACTATAATAGGAGTGATGAAACTACATCACCATGGAGATGTTATTAACTATAATAGGAGTGATGAAACTACATCACCATGGAGATGTTATTAACTATAATAGGAGTGATGAAACTACATCACCATGTTATTAACTATAATAGGAGTGATGAAACTACATCACCATGTTATTAACTATAATAGGAGTGATGAAACTACATCACCATGGAGATGTTATTAACTATAATAGGAGTGATGAAACTACATCACCATGTTATTAACTATAATAGGAGTGATGAAACTACATCACCATGGAGATGTTATTAACTATAATAGGAGTGATGAAACTACATCACCATGGAGATGATATTAACTATAATAGGAGTGATGAAACTACATCACCATGGAGATGTTATTAACTATAATAGGAGTGATGAAACTACATCACCATGTTATTAACTATAATAGGAGTGATGAAACTAAATCACCATGGAGATGTTATTAACTATAATAGGAGTGATGAAACTAAATCACCATGGAGATGTTATTAACTATAATAGGAGTGATGAAACTAAATCACCATGTTATTAACTATAATAGGAGTGATGAAACTAAATCACCATGGAGATGTTATTAACTATAATAGGAGTGATGAAACTAAATCACCATGGAGATGTTATTAACTATAATAGGAGTGATGAAACTACATCACCATGTTATTAACTATAATAGGAGTGATGAAACTACATCACCATGGAGATGTTATTAACTATAATAGGAGTGATGAAACTAAATCACCATGTTATTAACTATAATAGGAGTGATGAAACTAAATCACCATGGAGATGTTATTAACTATAATAGGAGTGATGAAACTAAATCACCATGTTATTAACTATAATAGGAGTGATGAAACTACATCACCATGGAGATGTTATTAACTATAATAGGAGTGATGAAACTAAATCACCATGGAGATGTTATTAACTATAATAGGAGTGATGAAACTACATCACCAGATGTTATTAACTATAATAGGAGTGATGAAACTACATCACCATGGAGATGTTATTAACTATAATAGGAGTGATGAAACTACATCACCATGGAGATGTTATTAACTATAATAGGAGTGATGAAACTACATCACCATGGAGATGATATTAACTATAATAGGAGTGATGAAACTAAATCACCATGGAGATGTTATTAACTATAATAGGAGTGATGAAACTACATCACCATGTTATTAACTATAATAGGAGTGATGAAACTAAATCACCATGGAGATGTTATTAACTATAATAGGAGTGATGAAACTACATCACCATGGAGATGTTATTAACTATAATAGGAGTGATGAAACTACATCACCATGGAGATGTTATTAACTATAATAGGAGTGATGAAACTACATCACCATGGAGATGTTATTAACTATAATAGGAGTGATGAAACTAAATCACCATGTTATTAACTATAATAGTAGTGATGAAACTACATCACCATGGAGATGTTATTAACTATAATAGGAGTGATGAAACTAAATCACCATGGAGATGTTATTAACTATAATAGGAGTGATGAAACTAAATCACCATGGAGATGTTATTAACTATAATAGGAGTGATGAAACTAAATCACCATGTTATTAACTATAATAGGAGTGATGAAACTAAATCACCATGGAGATGATATTAACTATAATAGGAGTGATGAAACTACATCACCATGTAGATGTTATTAACTATAATAGGAGTGATGAAACTAAATCACCATGGAGATGTTATTAACTATAATAGGAGTGATGAAACTAAATCACCATGGAGATGTTATTAACTATAATAGGAGTGATGAAACTACATCACCATGGAGATGTTATTAACTATAATAGGAGTGATGAAACTAAATCACCATGTTATTAACTATAATAGGAGTGATGAAACTACATCACCATGGAGATGATATTAACTATAATAGGAGTGATGAAACTAAATCACCATGGAGATGTTATTAACTATAATAGGAGTGATGAAACTACATCACCATGTTATTAACTATAATAGGAGTGATGAAACTACATCACCATGGAGATGTTATTAACTATAATAGGAGTGATGAAACTACATCACCATGGAGATGTTATTAACTATAATAGGAGTGATGAAACTACATCACCATGTTATTAACTATAATAGGAGTGATGAAACTACATCACCATGGAGATGTTATTAACTATAATAGGAGTGATGAAACTAAATCACCATGGAGATGTTATTAACTATAATAGGAGTGATGAAACTACATCACCATGTTATTAACTATAATAGGAGTGATGAAACTAACTCACCATGGAGATGTTATTAACTATAATAGGAGTGATGAAACTACATCACCATGGAGATGATATTAACTATAATAGGAGTGATGAAACTACATCACCATGGAGATGTTATTAACTATAATAGGAGTGATGAAACTAAATCACCATGGAGATGTTATTAACTATAATAGGAGTGATGAAACTAAATCACCATGGAGATGATATTAACTATAATAGGAGTGATGAAACTAAATCACCATGGAGATGTTATTAACTATAATAGGAGTGATGAAACTAAATCACCATGGAGATGTTATTAACTATAATAGGAGTGATGAAACTAAATCACCATGTTATTAACTATAATAGGAGTGATGAAACTAAATCACCATGGAGATGATATTAACTATAATAGGAGTGATGAAACTACATCACCATGGAGATGTTATTAACTATAATAGGAGTGATGAAACTAAATCACCATGTAGATGTTATTAACTATAATAGGAGTGATGAAACTAAATCACCATGGAGATGTTATTAACTATAATAGGAGTGATGAAACTAAATCACCATGGAGATGTTATTAACTATAATAGGAGTGATGAAACTACATCACCATGGAGATGTTATTAACTATAATAGGAGTGATGAAACTAAATCACCATGTTATTAACTATAATAGGAGTGATGAAACTACATCACCATGGAGATGATATTAACTATAATAGGAGTGATGAAACTACATCACCGAGATGTTATTAACTATAATAGGAGTGATGAAACTACATCACCATGGAGATGTTATTAACTATAATAGGAGTGATGAAACTACATCACCATGGAGATGTTATTAACTATAATAGGAGTGATGAAACTACATCACCTATGTTATTAACTATAATAGGAGTGATGAAACTACATCACCATGGAGATGTTATTAACTATAATAGGAGTGATGAAACTAAATCACCATGGAGATGTTATTAACTATAATAGGAGTGATGAAACTACATCACCATGTTATTAACTATAATAGGAGTGATGAAACTAACTCACCATGGAGATGTTATTAACTATAATAGGAGTGATGAAACTACATCACCATGGAGATGATATTAACTATAATAGGAGTGATGAAACTACATCACCATGGAGATGTTATTAACTATAATAGGAGTGATGAAACTAAATCACCATGGAGATGTTATTAACTATAATAGGAGTGATGAAACTAAATCACCATGGAGATGATATTAACTATAATAGGAGTGATGAAACTAAATCACCATGGAGATGTTATTAACTATAATAGGAGTGATGAAACTAAATCACCATGGAGATGATATTAACTATAATAGGAGTGATGAAACTAAATCACCATGGAGATGTTATTAACTATAATAGGAGTGATGAAACTACATCACCATGGAGATGTTATTAACTATAATAGGAGTGATGAAACTACATCACCATGGAGATGTTATTAACTATAATAGGAGTGATGAAACTAAATCACCATGGAGATGATATTAACTATAATAGGAGTGATGAAACTAAATCACCATGGAGATGTTATTAACTATAATAGGAGTGATGAAACTACATCACCATGTTATTAACTATAATAGGAGTGATGAAACTACATCACCATGGAGATGTTATTAACTATAATAGGAGTGATGAAACTACATCACCATGTTATTAACTATAATAGGAGTGATGAAACTACATCACCATGGAGATGTTATTAACTATAATAGGAGTGATGAAACTACATCACCATGGAGATGTTATTAACTATAATAGGAGTGATGAAACTAAATCACCATGTTATTAACTATAATAGGAGTGATGAAACTAAATCACCATGGAGATGTTATTAACTATAATAGGAGTGATGAAACTACATCACCATGGAGATGTTATTAACTATAATAGGAGTGATGAAACTACATCACCATGGAGATGATATTAACTATAATAGGAGTGATGAAACTAAATCACCATGGAGATGTTATTAACTATAATAGGAGTGATGAAACTACATCACCATGGAGATGATATTAACTATAATAGGAGTGATGAAACTACATCACCATGTTATTAACTATAATAGGAGTGATGAAACTAAATCACCATGGAGATGTTATTAACTATAATAGGAGTGATGAAACTACATCACCATGTTATTAACTATAATAGGAGTGATGAAACTAAATCACCATGGAGATGTTATTAACTATAATAGTAGTGATGAAACTACATCACCATGTTATTAACTATAATAGGAGTGATGAAACTACATCACCATGTTATTAACTATAATAGGAGTGATGAAACTACATCACCATGGAGATGTTATTAACTATAATAGGAGTGATGAAACTACATCACCATGTTATTAACTATAATAGGAGTGATGAAACTACATCACCATGGAGATGTTATTAACTATAATAGGAGTGATGAAACTACATCACCATGGAGATGTTATTAACTATAATAGGAGTGATGAAACTAAATCACCATGGAGATGTTATTAACTATAATAGGAGTGATGAAACTAAATCACCATGGAGATGATATTAACTATAATAGGAGTGATGAAACTAAATCACCATGGAGATGTTATTAACTATAATAGGAGTGATGAAACTAAATCACCATGGAGATGATATTAACTATAATAGGAGTGATGAAACTAAATCACCATGGAGATGTTATTAACTATAATAGGAGTGATGAAACTAAATCACCATGGAGATGTTATTAACTATAATAGGAGTGATGAAACTACATCACCATGTTATTAACTATAATAGGAGTGATGAAACTACATCACCATGTTATTAACTATAATAGGAGTGATGAAACTACATCACCATGGAGATGTTATTAACTATAATAGGAGTGATGAAACTACATCACCATGGAGATGTTATTAACTATAATAGGAGTGATGAAACTAAATCACCATGGAGATGTTATTAACTATAATAGGAGTGATGAAACTACATCACCATGTTATTAACTATAATAGGAGTGATGAAACTACATCACCATGGAGATGATATTAACTATAATAGGAGTGATGAAACTACATCACCATGGAGATGATATTAACTATAATAGGAGTGATGAAACTACATCACCATGGAGATGTTATTAACTATAATAGGAGTGATGAAACTACATCACCATGGAGATGATATTAACTATAATAGGAGTGATGAAACTACATCACCATGGAGATGTTATTAACTATAATAGGAGTGATGAAACTACATCACCATGGAGATGTTATTAACTATAATAGGAGTGATGAAACTACATCACCATGGAGATGTTATTAACTATAATAGGAGTGATGAAACTAAATCACCATGGAGATGTTATTAACTATAATAGGAGTGATGAAACTACATCACCATGTTATTAACTATAATAGGAGTGATGAAACTAAATCACCATGGAGATGTTATTAACTATAATAGGAGTGATGAAACTAAATCACCATGTTATTAACTATAATAGGAGTGATGAAACTAAATCACCATGGAGATGTTATTAACTATAATAGGAGTGATGAAACTACATCACCATGTTATTAACTATAATAGGAGTGATGAAACTACATCACTATGGAGATGATATTAACTATAATAGGAGTGATGAAACTAAATCACCATGTTATTAACTATAATAGGAGTGATGAAACTAAATCACCATGGAGATGATATTAACTATAATAGGAGTGATGAAACTAAATCACCATGGAGATGATATTAACTATAATAGGAGTGATGAAACTAAATCACCATGGAGATGTTATTAACTATAATAGGAGTGATGAAACTAAATCACCATGGAGATGTTATTAACTATAATAGGAGTGATGAAACTAAATCACCATGGTTATTAACTATAATAGGAGTGATGAAACTAAATCACCATGGAGATGTTATTAACTATAATAGGAGTGATGAAACTACATCACCATGTTATTAACTATAATAGGAGTGATGAAACTACATCACCATGGAGATGTTATTAACTATAATAGGAGTGATGAAACTACATCACCATGGAGATGTTATTAACTATAATAGGAGTGATGAAACTAAATCACCATGGAGATGTTATTAACTATAATAGGAGTGATGAAACTAAATCACCATGTTATTAACTATAATAGGAGTGATGAAACTAAATCACCATGGAGATGATATTAACTATAATAGGAGTGATGAAACTACATCACCATGGAGATGTTATTAACTATAATAGGAGTGATGAAACTAAATCACCATGGAGATGTTATTAACTATAATAGGAGTGATGAAACTAAATCACCATGGAGATGTTATTAACTATAATAGGAGTGATGAAACTAAATCACCATGGAGATGTTATTAACTATAATAGGAGTGATGAAACTACATCACCATGTTATTAACTATAATAGGAGTGATGAAACTACATCACCATGGAGATGTTATTAACTATAATAGGAGTGATGAAACTACATCACCATGGAGATGTTATTAACTATAATAGGAGTGATGAAACTACATCACCATGTTATTAACTATAATAGGAGTGATGAAACTACATCACCATGGAGATGTTATTAACTATAATAGGAGTGATGAAACTAAATCACCATGGAGATGTTATTAACTATAATAGGAGTGATGAAACTACATCACCATAGATGTTATTAACTATAATAGGAGTGATGAAACTAAATCACCATGGAGATGTTATTAACTATAATAGGAGTGATGAAACTACATCACCATGGAGATGATATTAACTATAATAGGAGTGATGAAACTACATCACCATGGAGATGTTATTAACTATAATAGGAGTGATGAAACTAAATCACCGATGTTATTAACTATAATAGGAGTGATGAAACTACATCACCATGGAGATGTTATTAACTATAATAGGAGTGATGAAACTACATCACCATGTTATTAACTATAATAGGAGTGATGAAACTACATCACCATGGAGATGTTATTAACTATAATAGGAGTGATGAAACTACATCACCATGGAGATGTTATTAACTATAATAGGAGTGATGAAACTACATCACCATGTTATTAACTATAATAGGAGTGATGAAACTAAATCACCATGGAGATGTTATTAACTATAATAGGAGTGATGAAACTAAATCACCATGGAGATGATATTAACTATAATAGGAGTGATGAAACTAAATCACCATGGAGATGTTATTAACTATAATAGGAGTGATGAAACTACATCACCATGTTATTAACTATAATAGGAGTGATGAAACTACATCACCATGTTATTAACTATAATAGGAGTGATGAAACTAAATCACCATGGAGATGTTATTAACTATAATAGGAGTGATGAAACTACATCACCATGTTATTAACTATAATAGGAGTGATGAAACTACATCACCATGTTATTAACTATAATAGGAGTGATGAAACTAAATCACCATGGAGATGTTATTAACTATAATAGGAGTGATGAAACTACATCACCATGTTATTAACTATAATAGGAGTGATGAAACTACATCACCATGGAGATGTTATTAACTATAATAGGAGTGATGAAACTACATCACCATGTTATTAACTATAATAGGAGTGATGAAACTACATCACCATGGAGATGTTATTAACTATAATAGGAGTGATGAAACTACATCACCATGTTATTAACTATAATAGGAGTGATGAAACTACATCACCATGGAGATGTTATTAACTATAATAGGAGTGATGAAACTACATCACCATGTTATTAACTATAATAGGAGTGATGAAACTACATCACCATGGAGATGTTATTAACTATAATAGGAGTGATGAAACTACATCACCATGTTATTAACTATAATAGGAGTGATGAAACTACATCACCATGGAGATGTTATTAACTATAATAGGAGTGATGAAACTAAATCACCATGGAGATGTTATTAACTATAATAGGAGTGATGAAACTACATCACCATGTTATTAACTATAATAGGAGTGATGAAACTACATCACCATGGAGATGTTATTAACTATAATAGGAGTGATGAAACTACATCACCATGTTATTAACTATAATAGGAGTGATGAAACTACATCACCATGGAGATGTTATTAACTATAATAGGAGTGATGAAACTACATCACCATGGAGATGTTATTAACTATAATAGGAGTGATGAAACTAAATCACCATGGAGATGATATTAACTATAATAGGAGTGATGAAACTACATCACCATGGAGATGTTATTAACTATAATAGGAGTGATGAAACTAAATCACCATGGAGATGTTATTAACTATAATAGGAGTGATGAAACTACATCACCATGTTATTAACTATAATAGGAGTGATGAAACTACATCACCATGTTATTAACTATAATAGGAGTGATGAAACTACATCACCATGGAGATGTTATTAACTATAATAGGAGTGATGAAACTAAATCACCATGGAGATGTTATTAACTATAATAGGAGTGATGAAACTACATCACCATGGAGATGTTATTAACTATAATAGGAGTGATGAAACTAAATCACCATGGAGATGTTATTAACTATAATAGGAGTGATGAAACTACATCACCATGGAGATGTTATTAACTATAATAGGAGTGATGAAACTAAATCACCATGGAGATGTTATTAACTATAATAGGAGTGATGAAACTAAATCACCATGGAGATGATATTAACTATAATAGGAGTGATGAAACTAAATCACCATGATGTTATTAACTATAATAGGAGTGATGAAACTACATCACCATGGAGATGTTATTAACTATAATAGGAGTGATGAAACTAAATCACCATGTTATTAACTATAATAGGAGTGATGAAACTACATCACCATGGAGATGTTATTAACTATAATAGGAGTGATGAAACTACATCACCATGGAGATGTTATTAACTATAATAGGAGTGATGAAACTAAATCACCATGGAGATGATATTAACTATAATAGGAGTGATGAAACTAAATCACCATGGAGATGATATTAACTATAATAGGAGTGATGAAACTAAATCACCATGGAGATGTTATTAACTATAATAGGAGTGATGAAACTACATCACCATGTTATTAACTATAATAGGAGTGATGAAACTACATCACCATGGAGATGTTATTAACTATAATAGGAGTGATGAAACTAAATCACCGATAATATCCATCCTGAAGATATATTTATACTAGTGAATTGGATAATAAATATAGTTAAGATATATTGACCCTAATTACATCGATAATATATATGAATATATATTCCCATTAATGACTTGAATAATATATATCCTGAATATATATTCACAGTAATGACTTGAATAATATATATCCTGAATATGTATTCCCAGTAATGACTTGAATAATATATATCCTGAATATGTATTCCCAGTAATGACTTGAATAATATATATCCTGAATATGTATTCACAGTAATGACTTGAATAATATATATCCTGAATATATATTCACAGTAATGACTTGAATAATATATATCCTGAATATATATTCACAGTAATGACTTGAATAATATATATCCTGAATATGTATTCACAGTAATGACTTGAATAATATATATCCTGAATATGTATTCACAGTAATGACTTGAATAATATATATCCTGAATATGTATTCACAGTAATGACTTGAATAATATATATCCTGAATATGTATTCACAGTAATGACTTGAATAATATATATATGAATATGTATTCACAGTAATGACTTGAATAATATATATCCTGAATATGTATTCACAGTAATGACTTGAATAATATATATGAATATGTATTCACAGTAATGACTTGAATAATATATATGAATATGTATTCACAGTAATGACTTGAATAATATATATCCTGAATATATATTCACAGTAATGAAGTAAGGAAGAGTCTTAGTAAAGAACCCAAACAGTCTAAAAGAGAAGGCATATTACAAATGCAGGGTGTGTTGTCTGTGCGCGTGTGTGTGTGTGTGTGTGTGTGTGTGTGTGTGTGTGTGTGTGTGTTGTCTGTGTGTGTGTGTTGTCTGTGCGCGTGTGTGTGTGTGTGTGTTGTCTGTGTGTGTGTGTTGTCTGTCTGTGTGTGTGTGTGTGTGTGTGTGTGTGTTGTCTGTGTGTGTGTGTTGTCTGTCTGTGTGTGTTGTCTGTGTGTGTGTGTTGTCTGTGTGTGTGTGTTGTCTGTGTGTGTGTGTTGTCTGTGTGTGTGTGTTGTCTGTGTGTGTGTGTTGTCTGTGTGTGTGTGTTGTCTGTGTGTGTGAGTTGTCTGTGTGTGTGTGTTGTCTGTGCGCGTGTGTGTGTGTGTGTGTTGTCTGTGTGTGTGTGTTGTCTGTCTGTGTGTGTGTGTGTGTGTGTGTGTGTGTGTGTGTTGTCTGTGTGTGTGTGTTGTCTGTCTGTGTGTGTTGTCTGTGTGTGTGTGTTGTCTGTGTGTGTGTGTTGTCTGTGTGTGTGTGTTGTCTGTGTGTGTGTGTTGTCTGTGTGTGTGTGTTGTCTGTGTGTGTGTGT
>NW_025548923.1:55000-70000 GCF_905237065.1 Salmo salar
GGACAACCATCCAGTCTGATCTGGGTCTGCTGTGTAATGGACAACCGTCCAGTCTGATCTGGTGCTGCTGTGTAATGGACAACCATCCAGTCTGATCTGGGTCTGCAGTGTAATGGACAACCGTCCAGTCTGATCTGGGTCTGCTGTGTAATGGACAACCATCCAGTCTGATCTGGGTCTGCTGTGTAATGGACAACCATCCAGTCTGATCTGGGTCTGCTGTGTAATAGACAACCATCCAGTCTGATCTGGGTCTGCTGTGTAATAGACAACCATCCAGTCTGATCTGGGTCTGCTGTGTAATGGACAACCATCCAGTCTGATCTGGGTCTGCAGTGTAATGGACAACCGTCCAGTCTGATCTGGGTCTGCTGTGTAGTGGACAACCATCCAGTCTGATCTGGGTCTGCTGTGTAATGGACAACCATCCAGTCTGATCTGGGTCAGCTGTGTAATGGACAACCATCCAGTCTGATCTGGGTCTGCTGTGTAATGGACAACCATCCCGTCTGATCTGGGTCTGCTGTGTAATGGACAACCATCCAGTCTGATCTGGGTCTGCTGTGTAATGGACAAACATCCAGTCTGATCTGGGTCTGCTGTGTAATGGACAAACATCCAGTCTGATCTGGGTCTGCTGTGTAGTGGACAACCATCCAGTCTGATCTGGGTCTGCTGTGTAATGGACGACCATCCAGTCGCTTCTCCAGTGTTTGCTAGTCATGGTCCATATAGCCAGATGGACTAAGCTTGTACCAAAAAGGATGGAGAAAACGTACAGTATGGATGATCGTTACAGTACAGCAGCTTGCCAGTCCCTGGTATGAAAGACAATGAGAAGCGTTGTTGTACCTGACGTGTTGGTTACAGTCAGTATTAACAGGTGCTGGTTGGAAGACTCTCGGTGTTCGGTACATCAATCTGCCTCTCTACAGAAACAGTAGATAGACTAGTGTCCTGTCCAGGGGGTGTCCTGGTACATCCAGCTGTCTCTCTACAGAAACAGGAGATAGACTAGTGTCCTGTCCAGGGGGTGTCCTGGTACATCAAGCTGTCTCTCTACAGAAACAGGAGATAGACTAGTGTCCTGTCCAGGGGGTGTCCTGGTACATCAAGCTGTCTCACTACAGAAACAGGAGATAGACTAGTGTCCTGTCCAGGGGGTGTCCTGGTACATCAAGCTGTCTCTCTACAGAAACAGGAGATAGACTAGTGTCCTGTCCAGGGGGTGTCCTGGTACATCAAGCTGTCTCTCTACAGAAACAGGAGATAGACTAGTGTCCTGTCCAGGGGGTGTCCTGGTACATCAAGCTGTCTCACTACAGAAACAGGCTCCTGTCCTATTGGTCGTTCTGGCTCGGACAAGGCTGCTTACTTTGTTTGAGTCTTCTCTGTACAGTTACAGGAAGGACATTGTGAAATGTACCAATACAGACCAAGACTAGTTACAGGAAGGACATTGTGGAATGTACCAATACAGACCAAGACTAGTTACAGGAAGGACATTGTGGCCTGTACCAATATAGACCAAGACTAGTTACAGGAAGGGCATTGTGGCCTGTACCAATATAGACCAAGACTAGTTACAGGAAGGGCATTGTGGCCTGTACCAGACAAGACAGAGACTAACAGGTTAGAAGAGACACAGTCTGTCTGCCAGCCTGCCACACAGGATCAGTGTGACACACAGCACCAAATGGAGTCCAGGATTAGACTGTCTCACAGGGTGACATGTATCACTCAGCAGCCAACAAGGCAGGACAGGGCAGCCAATGAAAAGTGGCAACTTTCCAAAGAGGACTTTCCAAGAAGTTCTTAAGAGTTCACTATGTGCATTCCAAGTAGAATTCTATACCCTAAATAGTAGTGTACTTCTTTTACCTGTGGCCTATGGGATTTAGGGTGCCATTTGAGACGCAGACACTACCAACAGTATCTTCAGATAATCTGAACAACATTCTCTGTAATATTTAAAAGTGGAAGAACAATTATATCATTTTTTTTTTAATAAATAATGTAAAATTAAAGAAATATATATCTTGATTTGATAAGTAATCAACGCCGCTGAGTGAATACATGTTAGAATCCCCTTTGGCAGCGGTTCCAGCTGTGAGTCTTTCTGGGTAAGTCTCTAAGCGCTTTGCACACCTGGATTGTACAATATTTGCCCGTTATACTTAAAATTCTTCAAGCTCTGTAGTGTTGGTTGTTGATCGTTGCTCGACATCCATTGTCAAGTCTTTTTTTTTTTTTACATTTTTCAAGACGATTTAAGTCAAACTGTAATTAGGCCACTCAGGAATTCATCTCCCGGTGTCTGGTGGAAAGCAGACTGATCCAGGTTTTCCTATAGGAGTTTTTCCTGTTCTAAACTCCGTTCTGTTTCATTTTATCCTAAAAAAAAATTCCCCTTGCTGATGACAAGCATAGGCAAAATAGCAGCAGAGCGATTTCTTTGAAATTAAAATGGAAATTATGTTTTTTTAATGAAAACGTATTTTACATATTTCCACAGTTTCGGCCCCCCTCAGGTTCTCTGGCAGGCTATTCCAGAGGCTGGGGGCATAGTAACTAAAGGCTGTCTCTCCATGCCTCTTGGTCCCCCTCAGGTTCTCTGGCAGACTATTCCAGAGGCTGGGGGCATAGTAACTAAAGGCTGGGGGCATAGTAACTAAAGGCTGGGGGCATAGTAACTAAAGGCTGTCTCTCCATGCCTCTTGGTCCCCCTCAGGTTCTCTGGCAGGCTATTCCAGAGGCTGGGGGCATAGTAACTAAAGGCTGGGGGCATAATAACTAAAGGCTGGGGGCATAGTAACTAAAGGCTGTCTCTCCATGCCTCTTGGTCCCCCCTCAGGTTCTCTAGCAGGCTATTCCAGAGGCTGGGGGCATAATAACTAAAGGCTGGGGGCATAGTAACTAAAGGCTGGGGGCATAATAACTAAAGGCTGGGGGCATAGTAACTAAAGGCTGTCTCTCCATGCCTCTTGGTCCCCCCTCAGGTTCTCTGGCAGGCTATTCCAGAGGCTGGAGGCATAGTAACTAAAGGCTGTCTCTCCATGCCTCTTTGTTCGAGACTTTAGGATAGTTATAAGGCCAGTGCCAGATGACCTGAGGGATCTACTGCGTACATAACATGTCTGAAATGTATTGGGGTGCACAATCTTGGATTGATTTAAAAAACAATCTTAAAAATGTATTCTAAAACTCACAGGCAGCCAGTGCAAAGACCTTAAAACTGGTGTAATGTGTGCTCTCAAATCTGGTCTTGGTCAGTACCCGTGCTGCAGCATTATGCATGTTTTGCAGTTGACCAATGGCTTTCTTGGGTTGACCAGACAGGAGATCATTGCAGTAGTCAAGCCCGCTTGTAATAAAAGCAGGGTTGAGTCTCTCTGTATCAGTCTAAGAGTGAACATTGGCAATGTTCCTCAGTAGGTAAAAAGCTATTTTGGTCACATTCCTATAATAAAATTTGAAATTGAGTTCAGAATCTAAAATAACACCTAGGTATTTTATCTGGTGTTTTATCTTTATTACCTGTAAATTAAAATGTACGCCCAGATTCTCTCTCTATGCTTTTGGCTCCAACAATAAATTACTTGGTCTTGTCTTGATTAAGCTGAAGGACGTTGTGAGACATCCAAGTATTTAAATCACAGTCTAATAATTTATCTGTGAAGCTAAAAGTTTGTCTGCAGAGTGTGTGTTGTCCACACTAGGTTTTGATGAGGTTGGCCATGATGTCATCAGAGTGTGTGTTGTCCACACCAGGTTTTGATGAGGTTGGCCATGATGTCATCAGAGTGTGTGTTCTCCACACCAGGTTTTGATGAGGTTGCCATGACTCCCAAGCTCTTTCTTCAATGTGTTATCTCATGATGACTCTGTTGTGTCTCAAATAGCACCCTATAGGGCTCTGGTCTAAAGTAGTGCACTATATAGGGAATAGGGTGCCATAGGGCTCTGGTCTAAAGTAGTGCACTATATATAGGGAATAGGGTTCTATAGGGCCCTGGTCTAAAGTAGTGCACTATATAGGGAATAGGGTTCAATAGGGCTCTGGTCTAAAGTAGTGCACTATATATAGGGAATAGGGTGCCATAGGGCTCTGGTCTAAAGTAGTGCACTATATATAGGGAATAGGGTTCTATAGGGCCCTGGTCTAAAGTAGTGCACTATATAGGGAATAGGGTTCTATAGGGTCCTGGTCCAAAGTAGTGCACTATATAGGGAATAGGGTTCTGTAGGTCTCTGGTCAAAAGTAGTGCACTATATAGGGAATAGGGTTCTATAGGGCTCTGGTCTAAAGTAGTGCACTATATATAGGGAATAGGGTGCCAGACGTGGCCAGAAGGGACTATCGTCTCTGGGGAATAGGGTGCCAGATGTGGCCAGAAGGGACAGCATGGAGATTTGTCTCCCTAATTGTTGGTGACGTGACTCTTTACCTTCGGGAAGACCTATAACCCTTGACCTTTTACAGCACTGTAACATCACTGCTAATCTACTGTAATCTGCATATTCCTGCTAATCTACTGTAATCTGCATATTACTGCTAATCTACTGTAATCTGCATATTACTGCTAATCTACTGTAATCGGCATATTCCTGCTAATCTACTGTAATCTACATATTCCTGCTAATCTACTGTAATCTGCATATTACTGCTAATCTACTGTAATCGGCATATTACTGCTAATCTACTGTAATCTACATATTACTGCTAGTCTACTGTCATCTACATATTCCTGCTAGTTTACTGTAATCTACATATTCCTGCTAATCTACTGTAATCTACATATTCCTGCTAATCTACTGTAATCTACATATTACTGCTAATCTACTGTAATCTACATATTCCTGCTAATCTACTGTAATCTACATAGTACTGCTAATCTACTGTAATCTACATATTCCTGCTAATCTAATGTAATCTACATATTACTGCTAGTTTCCTTTAATCTACATATTCCTGCTAATCTACTGTAATCTACATATTCCTGCTAATCTACTGTAATCTACATATTACTGCTAATCTACTGTAATCTACATATTACTGCTAATCTACTGTAATCTACATATTCCTGCTAATCTACTGTAATCTACATATTCCCTCTAATCTACTGTAATCTACATATTCCTGTTAATCTACTGTAATCTACATATTCCTGCTAATCTACTGTAATCTACATATTCCTGCTAATCTACTGTAATCTACATATTCCTGCTAATCTACTGTAATCTACATATTCCTGCTAATCTACTGTAATCTACATATTCCTGCTAATCTACTGTAATCTACATATTCCTGCTAATCTCCCTATGTATTCTGTCCCAATCCCTCACACAGAGAAATACACTGCCATACAGCATTAACTAGAAACCCCTGGTAATTAATACTCTCTATCAATATGCCACTCAATTAAACACAATCTCTGTCTCTGTTGAAAAAGTGCATTTCCCTTTAGACCATTATAATAACAGAATCAATGCTTGACTGAATTTTAATTTGTCATCCGGAGAGTAGGAGAGATATTTCAATCTACAGCACAATACTAGTCATTAGCCTTCTCAGATAGAGCCCAGTCAGCCACAGCAGCAGGGAGCGGGGAACTCGTTCTAAAACTACTGCACTGCACACACATCTATGTGGACACACACACACACACACACACACACACACACACACACACACACACACACACACACACACACACACACACACACACACACACACACACACACACACACACACACACACACACACACACACACACACACGCGTGCACACACACACACACACACGCGCACACACACACACACACACATACAAACATGCACAAACACACACACACACACACACACACACACACACACCGCACGCACGCACAAAAACACACACACACACAAACATGAACAAACACACACACACACACACACAAACATGAACAAACACGCACAAAAACACACACACACCTGAGCTTCACAACACATTTGTATTAGACGAGAAATTCCTTAGAAAACAGATTCCACAGGAAGACGAGGTGACGAGCCTCTACAATGACTGTTATGATCATACTGTTCTCATCCAATCACAGCACTGTTCTCATCACACCCAATAACAGCACTGTTCTCATCACACCCAATAACAGCACTGTTCTCATCACACCCAATAACAGCACTGTTCTCATCACATCCAATCACAGCACTGCTCTCATCACACCCAATCACAGCACTGCTCTCATCACATCCAATCACAGCACTGCTCTCATCACACCCAATCACAGTACTGATCTCATCACACCCAATCACAGCACTGCTTTCATCACACCCAATCACAGCACTGCTCTCATCACATCCAATCACAGCACTGCTCTCATCACATCCAATCACAGCACTGCTCTCATCACATCCAATCACAGTACTGCTCTCATCACATCCAATCACAGCACTGCTCTCATCACATCCAATCACAGCACTGCTCTCAACACATCCAATCACAGCACTGCTCTCATCACATCCAATCACAGCACTGCTCTCATCACACCCAATCACAGCACCCCTCTCATCACATCCAATCACAGCACCGCTCTCATCGCACCCAATCACAGCACTGCTCTCATCACATCCAATCACAGCACTGCTTTCATCATATCCAATCACAGCACTGCTCTCTTCATATCCAATCACAGCACTGCTCTCATCACATCCAATCACAGCACTGCTCTCTTCATATCCAATCACAGCACTGCTCTCTTCATATCCAATCACAGTGCTGTACACAATCTCTTTGATGTTTAATCACCAGTGAGAGGCAGCCTGAGGGGGACTGACCAGTAGACCCAGTGAAGAGACGGGGGACTGACCAGTAGACCCAGTGAAGAGACGGGGGGACAGACCAGTAGACCCAGTGAAGAGACGGGGGACTGACCAGTAGACCCAGTGAAGAGACGGGGGGACAGACCAGTAGACCAGTGAAGAGACGGGGGACTGACCAGTAGACCAGTGAAGAGACGGGGGACTGACCAGTAGACCCAGTGAAGAGACGGGGGACAGACCAGTAGACCCAGTGAAGAGACGGGGGACTGACCAGTAGACCCAGTGAAGAGACGGGGGGACAGACCAGTAGACCCAGTGAAGAGACGGGGGGACAGACCAGTAGACCCAGTGAAGAGACGGGGGACTGACCAGTAGACCCAGTGAAGAGACGGGGGGACAGACCAGTAGACCCAGTGAAGAGACGGGGGACTGACCAGTAGACCCAGTGAAGAGACGGGGGGACAGACCAGTAGACCAGTGAAGAGACGGGGGGACAGACCAGTAGACCAGTGAAGAGACGGGGGACTGACCAGTAGACCCAGTGAAGAGACGGGGGGGACTGACCAGTAGACCCAGTGAAGAGACGGGGGACTGACCAGTAGACCCAGTGAAGAGACGGGGGGACAGACCAGTAGACCAGTGAAGAGACGGGGGACAGACCAGTAGACCCAGTGAAGAGACGGGGGACTGACCAGTAGACCCAGTGAAGAGACGGGGGACAGACCAGTAGACCAGTGAAGAGACGGGGGGACAGGCCAGTAGACCAGTGAAGAGACGGGGGGACAGACCAGTAGACCCAGTGAAGAGACGGGGGACTGACCAGTAGACCCAGTGAAGAGACGGGGGGACAGACCAGTAGACCAGTGAAGAGACGGGGGGACAGACCAGTAGACCCAGTGAAGAGACGGGGGACTGACCAGTAGACCCAGTGACGAGACGGGGGACAGACCAGTAGACCCAGTGAAGAGACGGGGGGACAGACCAGTAGACCAGTGAAGAGACGGGGGACAGACCAGTAGACCCAGTGAAGAGACGGGGGACAGACCAGTAGACCCAGTGAAGAGACGTGGGGACAGACCAGTAGACCCAGTGAAGAGACGGGGGGACAGACCAGTAGACCAGTGAAGAGACGGGGGGACAGACCAGTAGACCAGTGAAGAGACGGGGGGACAGACCAGTAGACCCAGTGAAGAGACGGGGGACAGACCAGTAGACCCAGTGAAGAGACGTGGGGACAGACCAGTAGACCCAGTGAAGAGACGGGGGGACAGACCAGTAGACCCAGTGAAGAGACGGGGGACTGACCAGTAGACCCAGTGAAGAGACGGGGGACAGACCAGTAGACCCAGTGAAGAGACGGGGGGACGGACCAGTAGACCCAGTGAAGAGACGGGGGGACAGACCAGTAGACCCAGTGAAGAGACGGGGGACTGACCAGTAGACCCAGTGAAGAGACGGGGGACAGACCAGTAGACCAGTGAAGAGACGGGGGACAGACCAGTAGACCCAGTGAAGAGACGGGGGGACTGACCAGTAGACCCAGTGACGAGACGGGGGGACAGACCAGTAGACCAGTGAAGAGACGGGGGGACAGACCAGTAGACCAGTGAAGAGACGGGGGGACAGACCAGTAGACCCAGTGAAGAGACGGGGGGACAGACCAGTAGACCAGTGAAGAGACGGGGGGACAGACCAGTAGACCCAGTGAAGAGACGGGGGGACAGAGCAGTAGACCCAGTGAAGAGACGGGGGACTGACCAGTAGACCCAGTGAAGAGACGGGGGGACAGAGCAGTAGACCCAGTGAAGAGACGGGGGGCTGACCAGTAGACCCAGTGAAGAGACGGGGGACAGACCAGTAGACCAGTGAAGAGACGGGGGACTGACCAGTAGACCCAGTGAAGAGACGGGGGACAGACCAGTAGACCCAGTGAAGAGACGGGGGGACAGACCAGTAGACCCAGTGAAGAGACGGGGGACTCACCAGTAGACCCAGTGAAGAGACGGGGGGACTGACCAGTAGACCAGTGAAGAGACGGGGGACAGACCAGTAGACCCAGTGAAGAGACGGGGGACAGACCAGTAGACCCAGTGAAGAGACGGGGGGACAGACCAGTAGACCCAGTGAAGAGACGGGGGACTGACCAGTAGACCCAGTGAAGAGACGGGGGGACAGACCAGTAGACCCAGTGAAGAGACGGGGGACAGACCAGTAGACCCAGTGAAGAGACGGGGGACAGACCAGTAGACCCAGTGAAGAGACGGGGGGACTGACCAGTAGACCCAGTGAAGAGACGGGGGACTGACCAGTAGACCCAGTGAAGAGACGGGGGACTGACCAGTAGACCCAGTGAAGAGACGGGGGGACAGACCAGTAGACCAGTGAAGAGACGGGGGGACAGACCAGTAGACCAGTGAAGAGACGTTGGGACAGACCAGTAGACCCAGTGAAGAGACGGGGGACTGACCAGTAGACCCAGTGAAGAGACGGGGGGACAGACCAGTAGACCCAGAGAAGAGACGGGGGGACTGACCAGTAGACCCAGTGAAGAGACGGGGGACGGACCAGTAGACCCAGTGAAGAGACGGGGGGACGGACCAGTAGACCCAGTGAAGAGATGGGGGGACAGACCAGTAGACCCAGTGAAGAGACGGGGGACTGACCAGTAGACCCAGTGAAGAGACGGGGGGACAG
The DNA here is from genome assembly GCF_905237065.1 of Salmo salar. Classification (NCBI taxonomy): domain Eukaryota; kingdom Metazoa; phylum Chordata; class Actinopteri; order Salmoniformes; family Salmonidae; genus Salmo; species Salmo salar. The sequence continues at coordinate 64,514 of NW_025548923.1, forward strand.
ACCAGTAGACCAGTGAAGAGACGGGGGGACAGACCAGTAGACCCAGTGAAGAGACGGGGGGACAGACCAGTAGACCAGTGAAGAGACGGGGGGACAGACCAGTAGACCAGTGAAGAGACGGGGGACTGACCAGTAGACCCAGTGAAGAGACGGGGGGACAGACCAGTAGACCAGTGAAGAGACGGGGGGACAGACCAGTAGACCAGTGAAGAGACGGGGGACAGGCCAGTAGACCAGTGAAGAGACGGGGGGACAGACCAGTAGACCAGTGAAGAGACGGGGGGACAGACCAGTAGACCAGTGAAGAGACGGGGGACAGACCAGTAGACCCAGTGAAGAGACGGGGGACAGACCAGTAGACCCAGTGAAGAGACGGGGGGACAGACCAGTAGACCAGTGAAGAGACGGGGGACTGACCAGTAGACCCAGTGAAGAGACGGGGGGACAGACCAGTAGACCAGTGAAGAGACGGGGGACTGACCAGTAGACCCAGTGAAGAGACGGGGGACTGACCAGTAGACCAGTGAAGAGACGGGGGGACAGACCAGTAGACTGTGAAATGAAACTCATTAAAGCAAATTGTGAATTAATGTAGCTTAGTAATATCAAGCCTGAAAACTTTCTTCTCTCTCTGTCTCTCTCTCTCTCTCTCTCCTTCCCCCTCCTCCCATTCTCCTCTCTCTCTCTCTCTCTCCTTCCCCCTCCTCCCATTCTTCTCTCCCTCTGTCTCTCTGTCTCTCTCCTTCCTCCTCCTTCCATTCTCCTCCTCTGTCTCTCTGTCTGTCTCTCTCTGTCTGTCTCCCTCTGTCTCTCTGTCTCTCTCCTTCCTCCTCCTCCCATTCTCCTCCTCTCTCTCTCTGTCTGTCTCTCTCTCTCTGTCTGTCTCTCTGTCTCTCTGTCTCTCTGTCTCTCTCCTTCCTCCTCCTTCCATTCTCCTCCTCCCTCTCACACTCTTTCTCTCCATTGCAGCTGTGACTGTGATGACAGACCCATAAATTCTTCTTTGGGGGGGGGACAGTTGGAGTCCATCAATGGTCCTGTAATAATTGCGGTGGTTTTCAAGAAGCTTTCCGGGTCACGCCGTGCCGCGTCTCAAAGGAAGTGTGGAACACTACTGTTTTCTTAATGACTGTTGTTCCAGACATTAACTCCACAGCAGAATCCACACACAGTTGTGTTGGTTTGTGTCCCAAAACATAACCCTATTCCCTATGAAGTGCACTACTTTTGACCAGAGCCTTTATGGCTAGTGCACTACTTTTGACCAGAGCCTTTATGGGTAGTGCTCCGTGAAGGCTGCCACTTGTACTTTAACTGACAAAGCCTGAGTCTGTCTCGAAGCCACTTTCCAGGAAATGAACTCAATTAAGGAAACAATACAAATGTTTTCAGAATCGGCGACCGACTCATTTGGTTGCCGTGGGAATGACGGTCAGCTATGTCTCACGATGTGACTGGACTCTCATTGCTAAGGTAGCATCATGTCACACAAACAGCCCTTATTAAAAAACAAGGTCCTGATTACACACGCATCAATCAAATATTGTTAAATTATAGACATTGAACATAATGATTAGGACAATGAGAGACAATGAGAGAAGGCCTCAGTTTGTTTAACTACGATTGATAGCTACACCTCTATTATAGTCAAATTAATAGCAGGTTTTGAGAGGTGGATAAAAAACAAAAATGGTTAATAGTTTAATAGTTTGCCCTGTGTCATTTTCAATTCAACACATTCATTGAATTTGTAAGCCTAACTTAAATGTAACATGTTCTTGTTATGGAATGATTGTGAAATAGTCTTATCCAGGTCTTATCCAGGTCTTATCCAGGTCTTATCCAGGTCTTATCCAGATCTTATCCAGGTCTTATTCAGGTCTTATCCAGATCTTATTCAGGTCTTATCCAGGTCTTGTCCAGGTCTTGTCCAGGTCTTGTCCAGGTCTTATCCAGGTATTATCCAGGTCTTATCCAGGTCTTATCCAGGTATTATCCAGGTCTTATCCAGGTCTTATCCAGATCTTATCCAGTTCTTATCCAGGTCTTATCCAGTTCTTATCCAGGTCTTATCCAGATCTTATCCAGATCTTATCCAGGTCTTATCCAGGTATTATCCAGGTCTTATCCAGATCTTATCCAGGTCTTATCCAGATCTTATCCAGTTCTTATCCAGGTCTTATCCAGATTGTATCCAGTTCTTATCCAGGTCTTATTCAGGTCTTATCCAGGTCTTATCCAGGTCTTGTCCAGGTCTTATCCAGGTCTTATCCAGGTATTATCCGGATCTTATCCAGGTCTTATCCAGGTCTTATCCAGATCTTATTCAGTTCTTATCCAAGTCTTATTCAAGCTTTGCAGCTTGTCTTGGGGGGGGGGGGGGTGTATCTCATTAAAAGCAGGTCTTTCAAGGCCATATTCTTCTCTGTGTGTGAAGACGACGTCTGACGTCCTCCACACAGACCTTTGAACTGATGTCAGTCTAAAACCAATCCACGGACGGATGAAATATATATATATATTAAAAAAACTCAGTTTGAGTAGACGGATTTGAAAATGGATTTCTGAGGGCCGATGAAATGAAACACAGAGAGCAGAGGGTGAGAGGACCAGCATGCACCATCTGTTTTCTGACCGGTCCCAATTGGGCTATTTCCATCTCCCTTGAATAAGTGGGCTATGGGGTTTGCAATGCTTGAATGTTGTGTCAGTGTTTTTGCCAAGAAAATTGACAGTGATTTCTCTGCAGCAGTTTTATTTTTATTTTTTATTTTTTTGGGTCAAAAGCTTGTCAACATGTGCAACTCATCCAATTACCGGTGTTGAAAACAGGACGTGACATGGCAGTTGGTCTCCGAGAGTGAGTGACCAATCAAAATACTTCACCTCGTATTCCCCAAACTTTTTGAATTTGATAGAGAATACATACCAATGCACAGATAATACCTAGTGTCTTTAAAACCAAGAAAAACATATTTACATTCAATCTAACAGCCCCTTTAAAACAATGTTCCTGTGTTCGCAGAGACCGCATTCATTAGTTCAAATGCACGTCCATTGATTCCATGCTGGAAAATGTTTTGATAAAATATAAATCGTAGGTAGCCTGTAAGTTCTCGCTTTCTCTCTCCTTCCCTGTGAGAGGTGCCTTTTCAACCTCCTCCAATCAGAAAGCTTGGTTTGACCTTGTCTGGTTTGACATGGTCAGAACGGCGTTGATCTGGGCCTGTGATGTCGCCTTTTCCTGAAGCGATCCTCTAACGGGCTCAGCCTCAGCTTCCATTATACAGACACTTCTGACAGTTATTCAACTATCTATCTGTCTATCTGTCTATCTATCTATCTATCTATCTATCTATCTATCTATCTATCTATCTATCTATCTATCTATCTATCTATCTATCTATCTATCTATCTATCTATCTATCTATCTATCTATCTATCTATCTATCTATCTATCTATCTATCTATCTATCTATCTGTCTGTCTGTCTGTCTGTCTGTCTGTCTGTCTGTCTGTCTGTCTGTCTGTCTGTCTGTCTGTCTGTCTGTCTGTCTGTCTGTCTGTCTGTCTGTCTGTCTGTCTGTCTGTCTGTCTGTCTGTCTGTCTGTCTGTCTGTCTGTCTGTCTGTCTGTCTCTGTCTGTCTGTATCTATCTCTATCTCACTCTCTGTCCTCCTCTGTCTCGCTCTCTCTCTCTGCCCCCACTCTCTCTCTCTCCCTCTCTGTCCCCCTCTCGCTCTCTCTCTCTCTCGCTGTCCCTCTCTCTCTCTTTCTCATCTCTCTCTCTCTCTCTCTCCTCTGTCTCTCTCTCTCTCTCGCTGTCCCCCTCTCATTCTCTCTCTCGCTGTCCCTCTCTCTCTCTCTTTCTCATCTCTCTCTCTCTCTCCTCCTCTGTCTCTCTCTCTCTCTCTCGCTGTCTCTCTCTCTCTCTCTCTCTCTTGCTGTCCCCCTCTCATTCTCTCTCTCGCTGTCCCTCTCTCTCTCTCTTTCTCATCTCTCTCTCTCTCTCTCCTCCTCTCTCTCTCTCTCTCTCTCTCGCTGTCCCCCTCTCATTCTCTCTCTCGCTGTCCCTCTCTCTCTCTCTTTCTCATCTCTCTCTCTCTCTCTCTCCTCCTCTTTCTCTCTCTCTCTCTCTCTCTCGCTGTCCCCCTCTCATTCTCTCTCTTTCTTTCTTTCTTTCTTTCTTTCTTTCTTTCTTTCTTTCTTTCTTTCTTTCTTTCTTTTTCTTTCTTTTCATCTCTCTCTCTCTTTCAGTTACACAGCTATCACATAGCCACTCTTACACAATGTCAAATGAGGTCTCTCATAGATGTTTATCAGATAGTCAATTAAATAGTCATTTTATAGGGAATATCCTGTAATTTGACACATGTTGCCATGGGGCAAAGGGAGAAAATATTATGTAGTTTTACAGGTAATTTACTGTAATTCTACACATTTTGTTACAACTATTTCCATGTTTATTACATCTGTGTAACAGATATAAATCAATGGGGGCCTACTGGAGGCCCTGGACACGTGCTTAGCGTGACGGCTTGTTATTCGACCATGATTACTACATGTTTAGATAGACGGCGTGAATACGTTACCATGGGCTAATTGAGAAAATCTGATGACGCCCCACAACCAAATTTCGAACTTGCACCTTGTGTTTTCTACTATTCTAGTTCTTAACAGTAAGTTGAGAACACAACTGAGTTCCACTGGGTTGCGGGGCCCCCTTAGCAGCATGGGGCCCTAAGCGAATTCTTATGTCGCTTATGCCTAGAGCCAGCCCTGGAAAAAGTCAGAAAGATCTCTCCAACATTTAAATAATGTCGTTAGATGAACTTCAGAGTAGGATCTCTCTCTCTCTCTCTCTCTCTCTCTCTCTCTCTCTCTCTCTCTCTCTCTCTCTCTCTCTCTCTCTCTCTCTCTCTGTCCCCCTCTCATTCTCTCTCTCGCTGTCCCTCTCTCTCTCTCTCTTTCTCATCTCTCTCTCTCTCTCTCCTCCTCTGTCTCTCTCTCTCTCTCTCTCTCTCGCTGTCCCCCTCTCATTCTCTCTCTCTCTTTCTCATCTCTCTCTCTCTCTCTCTCTCTCCTCCCTCTCTCTCTTTCTCATCTCTCTCTCTCTCTCTCTCCTCCTCTGACTCTCTCTCTCTCTCGTTTTCTCTCTCTCTCTCTCTCTCGCTGTCCCCTCTCATTCTCTCTCTCTCTTTCTCATCTCTCTCTCTCTCTCTCTCTCTCCTCCCTCTCTCTCTCTCTTCTCATTCTCTCTCTCTCTCTCTCTCCTCCTCTGTTCTCTCTCTCTCTCTCTCTCTCTCGCTGTCCCCCTCTCATTCTCTCTCTCGCTGTCCCTCTCTCTCTCTCTTTCTCATCTCTCTCTCTCTCTCTCTCTCCTCCTCTGACTCTCTCTCTCTCTCTCTCGCTGTCTCTCTCTCTCTCTCTCGCTGTCCCTCCTCTCATTCTCTCTCTCGCTGTCCCTCTCTCTCTCTCTTTCTCATCT